>NW_005179151.1:266072-280657 GCF_000350225.1 Chondrus crispus
GCTTCGTTCCCTTCCCCCTCCCCCCCCACCCCGCGCAGCTGCACAGCAGCGCGCTGCTCGCAGACATGCGCGCGCGCAGGCCCGACTTCCTCCTGCTGGCCGGCGCGCTGCACCTGCGGCGGTCGGCGGCCACGCTCGTGGCATGGGACGCGGTGCTGCGGCGCGCGCTCGGCGCGGCGCTCCCGCGACGCATGTGGGTGTTCCTCACCGGGCCGGGCGTGACGGTGGTGCGCGGCGGCGTCGCGGACAACCTCTACTTCAAGGAGGACGTCGCGGGCGCGCTCGACGCCATCCCGCACGCGGACAGGCCCCTCACCTTCCACGTCCTCGAGCCCGCCGGCTGGCGCAAGCGCGCCGTCAAGAAGGTCGCCCGACGCAGCGCGTTCCACGCATGCCAGAGTAGACCGCTCGAACCCGTGCGCCTGCACGCGTGAGGGCGCCGCCGGAGGCGCTGTTGGCAGCGGGCTTCACATCTGCATGCACATGCTTTCGTTGCTGCAGCTCGGTACGACGAGTATTAAAGCGGTGAGCGCCTCGCATTGTACCGTTTAAAGCTTCTGCGGTGCGACCCCCCCGCGGGGGCGAGGACCGCGAAAGTTGGAAAGTTGCACAATGGCCAACAGTGTCATTTTCTATTCTAATTCGCCCGGTTTTATTCGGTTTTAATTAAGGTGGTTTAAAAAAGGTTTTCCAGACATATCTAAACACAAGCAGGAAGAACAAGCAATTCTCACAAAGTTCTTTCTGGCCCCAAGTCAGAAGTCAAGTACGGTGGCGCGGGTGTCTCTTTCTTTCTTGTCGAGGAAGCAGAAGTCAAGAATAAAATAGGTCGAATTAGGGGTTTTAGGACAATGGTCCGATAGACACTAGCCTAACAAGGCGACCCTCCCCCCTGGAAGACAGAAGACAGGTTCGTGGAAGCGGAAGGAAGCCGGATCAAACGTATCCAAAATCTTGATGCAGCTGCCAACCAAACCGAACGCCATTTATCCATGCCCAAACAATACTCGTCAGTAACAACGTATTTAGCAAATCTCGTGGAAACCCGACACATAACTCTATGCACGTTCAAGAAAACATTTACAAAAGAGATGGGTGTGCTGGGGTCGGGGCATACCATCAACAAATTGAAACAAAAAAATAGACCTGCCCATTGAGCTCACGGACATGGCGTCTGAACGTCTCGTTCCCTAGACTACGTGCTCGACGGAAGTGACTCGGCGGTTGACGGAAGAAACGGTCTCTTCGACAGTGGAGGACACACTTCTACTGGCCTCCGCCCTTGTCGAATGCGCCATAGCCGGCGGAAGGACGTGGTTGCCTGGCGAAGTTGAAGAGCGGAGGAGGTCGTGGTTGTCGTGGTTATCTGGCGAGGTTGAGGAGCGAAGGAGGTCTCTACTGGCATCCTCCGCCCTTGTCAAATGCGCCATATGCAGCGGAAGGACATGGTTGTCTGGCGAGGTCGCGGAGCGAAGGAGGTCTGTGGGACAATTGCAACACCAATCAATGACGCATCGGACGAGGTAGATGACGTTGACAATTACGAACATACACAAGGCGAGAAAGGAATAGTTCGATTGCCACGGTAGCTCGTGATTGGGGTCAGCAGTCGGCAGGGCTGGAAGGTTAGGCGGTGCGGGTGAGGGTAACGGCATGGCTTCGGACGAGTGTGCGGTGAGCGAGAGTGTGAGGGTTAAGACGAAGAGAAAGCAGGTGCGGGCGAGGGGACGGGACGTGGGGTTAGTGCAGTCGAGCATGGCGAAGAAGGGTGGTGTTCAGTGGATGGATCGTGCTGGTTGTCGGTTAAAGGTTGGACGAAGCGTGTCGAAGATAGTGAGGATGGCAGAGTGGAGACGGAGAAGAAGGAGGCAACTACATTGCTCTGGGGGATTTAAATAGGACGGGTGGGACGGGTGATTCGGGTGGGGCGTGGGTGTTGCAGATGGGGATGGGGAAAACTAGGGAGGGATTTAGGATCAATGGGGGGGTATTCAATATTGTGCCAGCACTGCGACATGCTGTGGTTGGCTCGTGCGAGCCAATAACATGCGTAAATTATCATCCCATTCCCTGCTGTGAGTGTGATCAAGGCTGATGATGCCCACACACAATTTTCTTCCCTGTTTAGAACGACCCTGAGGATCGTTCTAAACAGGGAAGAAAATTGTTGCTTTTGCACATAGTTATGATAAAAACTGTTCCCATTGGCCGGTCACAAGATATGATATTCTTGCATGCAGGTATCCCCATGCAGAAATCGATCACTTCTTCGTGCAAGAAAAGAAGTGGACACACAGTTTACTGGAGTGGGCGACGACGGGCTTAAGTACTGTGGTGTGGTGTGGCTAAACGTGTCCAGGTGGCTATCGTACAGCAGTGAGTACGGGAATCCCCTATCATACCTCTCTCCCCCCCACAATTGATGGTCTCGAATTTCCCATATTGTTTGCCTGCTGTGTCCCCTCTCCCAACCGCCACAACCACCGCCGCGGCGGGGTCTTGCGGCGGTGGTGCGCGGGGTCTTGCTGGACCCGTATAACACATGGCACTATTCGTCTCTCATACGGTACTCTCCTACCCGCCCTACCCGCTTATCGACCATCCCTATCTCCATGGCCCGCGCGAACCCCTCTCTCGCGAGCAAAGTGGCAAAGTTTAAAAACATCGCTTCTATCACAGCCATTCTATCTTGCGTCTTGTGCATCCTATCTTGCTATCCATCACCTACCCGTCACCACTACCACCACACCTCAAGTTTATCCAGCTATCCAACCATTTCTTTCTCTTTAATTTTTTCCTCAACCCCCGTCTCTTCCCAAAACCCCTGGCCCCAAAGTTCCCACCCCTTTCCAATCCCAAACCCATCTCCTACACAACTGTACACTACAGTACATCGCCCAGTGTATAAGCTTCGCCCCACCCCCCACCGCCCCTCAGGCCTCAGGCCGTTGACCCCGGCAGATACCCGACTCCTCTACGACTCCTTTAAACAACCAATCCCCCCATCCCTTTCCCAACGGCTACGTCCTATCCCCCTCCCACATCCCGCTCCTTGACACCCTCCTGCCCTCTCGCCCTTCATTTTTTCTCACTTGAATTCCCCCACTGCCCGTCCGCAAACCCATCACCTGGTGACGGTCTTTGCGTCCACAACCCGCCTCGCTCACCCTTGTTCACGAAAACCACACACATGCCTCTCAGAAAAGCAAAGCGTACATTGCTGCAAGCGTATGACGCTGAAGAGAGAACAAAACTTGGACAATAATCAATCAATTGTAACGGATTTCTTCAAGTAAAACCGCGTTGTAAAACAGTGAAAAGTGATTTGCGAGATCCTCCCTTGAGTAGTGCAATACGCTAATAGTGCAGTATTCCACCGCGTGGCCCTCCTTCTGTTTACACCCCCTCTTCCGCCTGCTCCCTGTGATTCCCCGCAGCGACGGCACAACGAAGACACTGACCCGTCTGTACTACCTGACGGGCTTCGCTTTACACTGGACGTATTCCAATCCAACCCAAATAAAATGCAGTGCCAGTCGAACACCTCCCTCTCCGTTTCACTTGCCCGCGTGCTGTGTTCACTGCGCACCACAATGCCGTGATGACGCGGGGGTGTGGGAGCAGCGACTGCAGGCTCACAATCAAGGTGTGGAGAGGAGTGGTGTAGTGCGGAGTGAGGATAGGCTGTACCGTTCTCGTTCTAGTCGCTGTACTGGACTACTACTCACACCTTTTCATAAGCGCTTCCTCTTTAGATTGGCTTCCTCACAAAGACACCAATCATGGATTGGAAACGCCCCATGCCGCCGCCTTCTCGCAAGAGATTTGATGCCCATGTCACGGCCGAGAGACACTCGTGTGACGGCCAGGCTGCTGCGGCGCTCAGCCATGTGTGGCGTTTCCCGGGGCGAGTGCCTCCGAGAAGACTAGTCTGGAGTGAATAAGTGTTCTGTCCTTTTATTTCTCTCGTCGACACGAGACTACGGGTCTTTAAATACCTGCCGTATGTAGTGCTCGAGTGTCCTTCCACGCCGTCTCGGATACTGCAGACAGTGGGAGGTGGGCGTGTGTACGTTTGCAATGTACAAAACTCTAACGATTAGATGCAAACGGTTCCAATCTTGTGTACAGTATACCGTTCAAGCGAGTCCTTCACGAGCGCGGGCATGTGACCGGCAACGAACAATTGCGTCCCAGGCGCGTCACAGGCGCACCAGTCCTCCCTCTAATTTGATGCTTCATGCATACTTGAGTTTAGAGGCTGAGACAACTGCTTGATCTGGGAAAGTGGAGAGACATTTGGCGAACATTTTTGGTATATCTTCTTGTATGTTCTCGAAAGGTTCCCACGTTGGTTCCTCGTCTTCAAACCCACGCCATCTGACTTGAACTTCGTACATCGCGGATGTGTCATTGTAACGCAAGTCGAGTATCTCCTGTACTGTATTGTAGTGGGGATTGTTGTGCCCAATAGTATCGAGAAGGGTCTCTGTGACATGTAACTTTGAGTCCGCATAAAATTTGAGACGGTTAGCGTGAACTAGAGTTGGTGAATGCGATAGAAGGTCTTCAACCTCAAATACCAAATCTGAAACAGCACGAGCCACGCGTTGGGGGCCACGCCACTTCACACGAAGTTTGTGTCCAATATTGGACAACCTCTGCGCAACTAAGACGTAATCTCCAACCTCAAAATTGACATCTTGTACATGCGTCTTTGCGTTGTGAGTCTTGAGTGCCGCCTGACGTTTTCGGGTGCGGTTGTGGGCAACATACTTGTGAATCTCGTCTACTCATTTGAGTAGCGATGCGCTGTGCAACAGCTTTTGAGCCTTGATGAATTCGAGTGACCGTGGCTCGGCTTGACCCGGGGGTAGGATGGACAGTAGTGGGCTGTCTGGTGACATGCCAGTGAAGGCCGTGATCGGGGCCTTGTTTCCCAAAGAAGGGCGCTTTGTGTGGTTGAGGATGCTCTGGATGAGTCTGCATACAGCCGGCCATTCTTTCTCCTTCATGCGAAATTCCGATAGTAGCGCACGACAAGCCCGCAGTACCTCTTTGCAAACCGTCTCGACTGTTCCATTACCTTGAGGACAGTAGGGAGTGGTAAAGTGGTGGCGAGAGTGCAAGGAGCGATTGACGGCGTCCATGACTTTGTTCTTGAAATGAGCACCGCGATCCGAGACCCAATTCGGAGTAACTCCAAAGGAGGCCATCCAGCGCAGCAAAACATCTGCAGTGGTCTCAGCGTCCGCAGCGTGGCACGGTTCGATCCATACGAATGAAGAGGCATCATCTTTCAGGAGTAATGTATAAACTGCCCCCGTTGTGCTTTGTCCCATGTAAAGGTAATCGAAGTGTAAAACTTCGTTTGGTTTGTCGGAATGCAGTGCATGGTTCATAGGCCTGGGTACGCGATGGCCGCCAATGGTGAGGAGACAGTGCAGACATGATCTACAGAAAGCCTCTACGTCCGCCTTCATGTTCTTCCAATAGAAATGATCGGTGATGTGTTTCAAAGTTGTGTCCGAACCTCTGTGTCCACCCCGACCACAGTGTGCGATTACACAAATACGTAGCTGCAACTAAACCGCTACGGCTGGCACCCACACACGTCCTTGTTCATTGATGTGCAGGTAGGAGCGCTTCTGTTTCGGTATGGTCTCTTCCCCAGTCTCCATGGCTTCTTGTTGTGCAGTCATCAGGTCCGCTGGCTTTGGCCAGGTGAACTCGGGATCCAGTTCGGGAGCGACTGGCGCGGTGAAAAGCGATGAGAGGCTCGCTCGAACAAACAGGGAACTTTCCTGTTCGGAATGCTTCGCCCCCCAACGGGACAGGAGGTCCGCCCAGCAATTGTCTTCGCCCGGGATGTGAACAACAGTGTAGTGGAAGCCTGCGAGGTGCATGGCCCATCGTTCAATCTTTGTGACCTTGTGCTTGGCGAGATGTGGAGATGCCAAGTGAGGATTGAATATGAAAACGAGATTCTTGTGGTCAGTGTACAGACAAAATCCCTGTGGTCGTAAAAGCAGGTAGTCTAACTTTTTGACCGACTCCACTATGGCGAACCCTTCCTTCTCGGGCGTGGGCCAGCGAGACGAGGAGCTATGAAATGAACCAGATATGAAGGCCAGCGGCATGTGGCGTTGTTCTTCAAAGGGTAGGTCCATGTCCGATGAGGGTATCTGAGTAAGGACGCCGGCCCAATGTTGGTCGGACGCATCGGTAAATAGACACAATAGTTTGTCTGGGTGGGGATGTGCTAATGTTACGGCCTGGGCAAGGGCATTCTTGACATGCTGAAAACAATCATCTTCAATCTGACCCCAGATACCGTTTTGTAGTTTAACTGATACAGCTGCGCGCTTCGTGCGGCGCGACAGCCCGGCGTACACCTTCTGCAATGCGTTGTGTAGGACCGCGATCGTAGCATTGAAGTTCGGAATAGCCGAGCGCATCCAGTTGGCTGCGCATACAAATTGTTGCAGTTGTGCGCCATTGACCGGGGGAGACATGTCCAGAAGTGACCGGAGCTGAGTAGGGTCCAGCTTGACGCCCCCCTTACTGACTATTCTTCCACACTATCTAACCTTTTCTAGAAAGAATTTGCACTTTTTCGCGTGCAACTTGAAGTTATGCTTTCGGCACACCTCGAAGAAGGAACGGAGTACATCGAGTAAGTGGTCAGGGGAATGGCAATGGATGAGCATGTCATCCAGCCATTGCAAAAGGTTCTCGCGGATGTCCTTGGTTATAAGCTGAAAGCTGCTTTGAAGATATGACACTGCGTTGGACTGACCGTGCATAACGCGTGTCGGAGTAAAGACTCCGTCAGGCGCTATGAAGCTTTGGCATTCCTGAGACTCAGGATGTAGGGGAAGTTGCCAGTAGCCATTACACAGGTCAAGAGATGCAAAGCAGACGTCGTTAGCTAGATCAGAAGTGGCCTGCTGGAGGTCGGGCATCGGCCAAATATGCGGCACAGTCTGCAAATTGGCTGGTCTGAGATCAACCGTGAACCGAAATTGTTCCGGTCCCGGTTTCGGTACGATGAGGGGGGCGCACGCCCACTGAGAGGTATTGTTAGGGTAGATGAGCCCCAGGCCCTGGAGTTCATCCAACTTTTTGCGAAGGAAAAGGCGCTGGGGAGGGGCGTATCGACGAACCTTGACGCGAACCGGAACCGCGTCTTGCTTCAGAATGACCTTCATGGGTGGGATATTTGCAGGCGGATCCGATCCAAGTCTGACTCGGAACGAATCCGCATATTCCTCGACAAGGTCCGCGAGTGGCCGATGAAGCCGCCTGGGCAAACCGTTTTCCTTCGCTTTGCCAATCATTTCCTTCAAATAGGGTGACATTTCGTCGGGGTCGTGTTTTCCCACATCAAAAGTCTCGAAATCCGTCGAGTCGTCTCGTGATTCAGCGTTCCATACGTGCAGGGTTGACATACTTGCGGGTTGGTCAGGTCGACTGCGAGGAAGCGAGTCAATCGGGCGTGGTGATTGCGAGATTATGGCGGGGGCGAGCAGCATTTGCGACAATTTCCCTGTTCCGGAGGGATTCTCGGTGCTGGGAGGACTGGTGCTTTCAAAAAACATTTCGGTTTGGTCCGCGGGTGACGGAGCTGAGCAGTAGGCCTTTTCAGTCTCCGGTGATGGGCGCGAGAAACCAACGTGTGAGAAGTCACAATCGTGATACTTGTCCCTCACGTCCTTGAGGTGTTCATCGAGATCGAAACCCAATGCTTGGAGTAGAGGCCGTGATAAAAGCATCTCCAACATTGGTTCTTCGAACACTAGCCATTCCACGTTTCGGAGTCGCAGGGGGCCATGCGTAGTGAACAAAGTTAACGAAATACGCGCCTTCTGCTTCGCAAAAACTGTGGGCAGTTCTTCTGCTTCTTCTCTACCGAGCGCCAGGTGCAAACCTATAGGCCTCTTGAGGGGCAGAAGTTGAACGAAAACACCAGCGTCTGCGCAGCTTTCCAGCTGTGACTTGCTCAGGGCCGCATGGTCCGCGCCGTAGTCTCCATTCACGGTAACGGCGACAGTGTCAGCGAGATTTGCCCTGATACGGCCAGGAGGTAAGTGTTCCTTCCCAGTCGCATCCGTTCGAGGTCTTTGTGGGATAAAACCCCTCCGCCCTGGGTTGGGTGAGAGGCGGAGGCTTGAGCGAGGGAGCACGCGACGTGGACGCGACGCGCCAATTGAACCGATCGGACGAGCTCGCGAAAAGGGAGTGGCTCACTGGCCGGTTACGCGCAGTCGCCCCGTGGTGCGTGAACGGGAGCGACCGGTAACGGGTTAGAAGCCAGCGCGCGCGACAGACAACCTAAAACGGACGTACGTAGGCGCAAAAGGGACGGGGGCGAGCTTGCCCCCGTTTACTGGTGGGGACGGGTGCCAGGTCTTAACCCCGCAGGGGGACGCCTCGGACACCTGTCCCAGTACAGTAGTACAGTACCTGCCGCCTAGTGCGTGCCGGGTACTGTACACAATTAAAAAACTAGCGCCATAATTGCTACTACCGCACGGACGCTGCTACTACACGTGTGCACTACTGTACACGCGTGTTGCTTACAGACTACCGCACGGACGACACGTGTGCTAACGCGCACACGTAACACGCGTAGACTACCGCTCGGACGACACGTGCAGTACTGTACACGTACGCCAGATTACGACCGCTCGGCATGCGCGCGCGCTCGCTACACGTGGGCACAGCCGCCCACGTGTATACCGTATACGGCCGTCCGATGACCTCCGCGCGCTCGCGCCGGTCATTATACTACAGTCTTACAGAGAAGTTATGGTTCGATTCTTTCTGCATGCTCGATATTGCGCGTCCCTCTCTCTTGCGCTTCTCTCGAAAATCTTTTAGTAGCGCCTTCTTCTCCTCCTCGGTTGCCCTCGAGCAGTCCTTGACGTAATGTTTGCCATTGCATCTGGGGTGAAGACAATCAGGTAGACGCCTCGGCCGGTTCGGACCGGACCCAGGGTTGGCAGGGTAGTCCGTGAGACTTTTTCCTTTTTCAAAAACGGTGTCCATGGAAGGTGGGTTACCAGGGTAGTCCATGGAGGGTGAAATTGGAGCTTCTCCATGCTCAGACTTCCTTCTAGGCCTTCCCGATCCTTCTCCCGAGTTCTTGTGCTTCCGACAGTAGGAGCCGTCCCACTCCTTGCCCTTCGAATTTCCACTGTCCCTTTCCGTGATTAGAGCTTGTTTCAGGGGTACATACTCTTCACATGCTACGGCACAGTTAACAACATTATGGAAAAATGAAAGCCATTTCTTGCGCAGATCATTGAAGCCAAGCACCAGGTCCTGTTCCACTTTGGTTTTCAGGGCTGCGGGCTTGAGTAGTCTACATAGGTGCTTGATAGCCAACTTGGGGTTGTCCTCAATAAGACGCTCCCATTTTTTGTTCCGCAACGTAGTCTGATAATCAGTGAACAATGCCTGAATTCGAAGCTCAGCATCGGGCTCATGCACATCAATCCTCACAGCAGACTTGATGGCGGCCTCCAGCTCTTCCAGGGACACCGATTCCAGCTTGACCTCCTCCTTAGACTTAAGATAGTTTAGAAGGATATCATCGGTTAGTTCGACGAAATCCTTGACTGTCGGGAAGCAGTCAATTTTTATCAACGACAAAAGTAAGTCGTGATCCACGGACGAAATGAGGGGAACTATGGGAAGGGAATGTCCCGAGGCCTCAGCATCCTTGACTCGAAGCAGGTATTGTTCTCGTGCCTTGAGAAAATTGTGAATCTGTTTGCGACCAAGTCTCTTCAGTGTCGGGTATACGACGTTCCAGTACCCTTGCTCCGACATAGTTCCAGAGTTCTTCATTTCAAAGAACTTTGAACACTGTAGGTTGCCTAGTGATCACTGTGGCGTTTCCCGGGGCGAGTGCCTCCGAGAAGACTAGTCTGGAGTGAATAAGTGTTCTGTCCTTTTATTTCTCTCGTCGACACGAGACTATGGGTCTTTAAATACCTGCCGTATGTAGTGCTCGAGTGTCCTTCCACGCCGTCTCAGATACTGCAGACAGTGGGAGGTGGGCTTGTGTACGTTTGCAATGTACAAAACTCTAACGATTAGATGCAAACGGTTCCAATCTTGTGTACAGTATACCGTTCAAGCGAGTCCTTCACGAGCGCGGGCATGTGACCGGCAACGAACAATTGCGTCCCAGGCGCGTCACAGGCGCACCACCATGTAATGTGTTACAGTTTGTGCGTGAAGATGCAAGATATGTGCGGTATGCTAGCTTCTGCTGTACATACGTTAAACTGCCAAACTCCGGCACACGTGCATCCACTGCGCGTTTCGCTGACGTCTGTCCAAGGTTTGGACTGCAATGTGGTCTTGCAATGTGGTCTACTAGAGGGGTTTATGACGCTAGTTGGGACCGGTTATCCCGACGAACGTGGACTCAAGCGTGACCACAGGTCTGTACTCATGGTCTATGGCGGTCTGACAGGGGGTGCTTTGTTATAATGTACGCCATACAATATATAAATATATAAATGGTACAGTACTCTCGGTAATTTCTTGTAGGGAAGTCAGACTCTCAACCACTCAAGCAACGGAGCAGCGAACATTCTTGGTACTGTAACATTACATGTTGGTTCCCGCATGCCGACAGCAGCGCCCAGAGACTGTAAGACACTCGAGTTTCTCATCCTGACACTGTTGTCACTTGTGTCTAGAAGCCCAGGTCGACTCGCTCTCTAGAACCAATCTTAAATTTGGCGTGTACGGTGGCAAGATATCGGCATTTACCGTGAAATGAACACAACAATTACCGAAAGGCAATTCAGGAGTTTGTTGTACGGTTGACATAACGCGATGCGTGTCGCACTCATATCTACAGTCTACACAGATTTTAGAGCAGTGCAGGTACCAGTCACTGCAGTGCAGATCTCGTCGTGCAGACCACGTATGGCATTGCTGTGCCCGAAGCAGAAACACTTTTCGACGGAGATGCAAACACATTGTAGTTACGTACGCTTCGAGTGCATACCCGCCTGCTGTATCTTTCAGGCTGAGTCTCTAGTGCGATGTCCTATGCCCTCTCTTAGGCCTCGACAGTTCATCGAAGTGGTCATATTGTGCAATATGCCGGTAGTCGCCAGTGCGGGCACAAGGATGGCCAGCCCAAACGCCTACATGTCAGCCAAGATATCATGACGTTTTCGACTACAAAATGACCGACAGAGAAGCGACAAGTGACGGTGAGTAGGAGATATCAGGAGCTCTCCAACGTGTTGCCCGGTAAGATCTATAAAGAATTGTTCCTTACGTAGTGTCAATAATACAAACCCTAACAAATCTAAATCATATATCCAGTGCAGTATGGCAACTAGCCCTACACTCGGCCGTATTCTCTTGGAGGGGACGGGGTTGGAGCATTGTACCATTTCGCGCTTTTCGTTCAACGAAAGGAGCGTGAGGCATTAATTTCAAGGCATGTGCCGGACGCATTACTCTAAAAGACGCCTTACATACGCGTGCACATTTCTGATTGTTTCGTCGCTGCAGATATGGAAACGGGGTCCTTCAATTTTCGCAATCTGAGGAAGTTTCGCAATCCGAAGAATCTTGGCAAGCTCTTCGGCCTGCGGGGCCTTTCATTGGACAAGGGTTTGGTCGGCCATCTGCCACTGAGGTACTGCCACACATCACATGTGTACACTTGTCAACTCAATGTGACCATCGCATGCTACCTTACCGCGTCTGGATTTTCTCCAAGTAGCCTTATAAGGCGACCCTCCCCCCTGGAATACAGAAGACGAGTTCGTGGAAGCGGAAGGAAGCCGGATCAAACGTATCCAAAATCTTGATGCAGCTGCCAACCAAACCGAACGCCATTTATCCATGCCCAAACAATACTCGTCAGTAACAACGTATTTAGCAAATCTCGTGGAAACCCGACACATAACTCTATGCACGTCCAAGAAAACATTTACAAAAGAGATGGGTGTGCTGGGGTCGGGGCATAGCATCAACAAATTGAAACAAAAAAATAGACCTGCCCATTGAGCTCACGGACATGGCGTCTGAACGTCTCGTTCCCTAGACCACGTGCTCGACGGAAGTGACTCGGCGGTTGACGGAAGAAACGGTCTCTTCGACAGTGGAGGACACACTTCTACTGGCCTCCGCCCTTGTCGAATGCGCCATAGCCGGCGGAAGGACGTGGTTGTCTGGCCAAGTTGAAGAGCGGAGGAGGTCGTGGTTGTCTGGCGAGGTTGAAGAGCAGTGGAGGTCGGGGTTGTGTGGCGAAGTTGAGGAGCGAAGGGGGTGCGTGGGACAGTTACAACACCAATCAACGACCCATCGGACGAGGTACACGACGTTGACAGTTACGACCATACACAAAGTGAGAAAGGAATAGTTTGATCCCCACGGTAGCTCGTGATTGGGATCGGCAGTCGGCAGGGCTGGAAGGCTAGGCGGTGCGGGTGAAGGCAGCGACATGGCTTCGGACGAGTGTGCGGTGCGCGAGAGTGTTAGAGTTGCGGCGAGGAGAAAACCGGAGCGGACGAGGCAACGGGACGTGGAGTTAGTGCAGTCGATCATGGCAAACAAGGGTGGTGTTCAGTGGATGGATGGTGCTTGTTGTCGGTTGAGGTTGGACCAGTTGTATCGAGGGCGGTGAGGATGGCAGAGTGGAGACGGAAAAGAAGGAAGGAACTACATTGCTCCGGGTTTAAATAGGGGGGTGTGTGAGGTGAGTGAGGTGAGGTGAGGTGGGGTGGGCCGGTGAAGGCGAGAATGAAGGCGAGAAGGGAGGCAGGCGAGAAGGGAGAGCGGGTACTAATTGGCGAAATGACCGTGGCACGGGTTGCCAGCAATGCGATTTGTTCAGGCGTAGATGCGCAGATGCGCAGTACCCTTGGTACTGTGTGAGCAACCCAGGAAAATTTAGGACAAAGTAGGGTTGCGAAAACGAAGGTAAACCTCACCTTGCTGTTTGGGAGCGATCTAGTTACATTCTCCCGTCTGAGTGACAGGGGCTCGTTCTCATAATATGATATTCATATTATGAAGACAGCTCTTTTTTTGCAAAAATATATAAATTAAATTGAACATTCAAAAAGTCACCTTGAGCACTATTTCCTTAACGTGCTTGTTTTCGGCAATAGCATCTTGCAGAACACCGGGATTGCAGCTTTGAATGCGCGTAAAGCTTAAGAATATAAATGCAGATTGAGCACCAAGTTGCCTTTTTCAACTGGTGTTTTTGGTTTCCAAGTTATTTTACATGCGGTTTTAGGGTGGTTTAAAAAGGCTTCTTTTCCAGACATATCTAAAACGACCATCAAAAACATGCAATTCTCACAAAGTTCTTTCTGGTCCCAAGTCAGAATTCAAGTACGGTGGAGCGGGTATCTTTTTCTTTCTTGTCAGGGAAGTCAAGAATAAAATAGGTCGAATACTGTCCTCGTCCTCATATGAGGACAAATGTCCTCACATGAGGACAGTGGTCCGATAGACACTAGCCTAACAAGGCGACCCTCCCCCCTGGAATACAGAAGACGGGTTCGTGGAAACGGAAGGAAGCCGGATCAAACGCATCCAAAATCTTGACGCAGCTGCCAAACAAAGCGAACGCCATTTATCCATGCCCAAACGATGCTGGTCAGCTGACATCGTATTTTAGCAAATCTCGTGGAAAACCGATACAAAACTCGATGCACGTCCAAGAAAACATTTTCAAACCAAATGGGTGTGCCGGGGTCGGGGCATTGCATCAAGAAATTGAAACAGAAAAATATACCTACACATTCAGCTCACAGACATGACGTCTGAACGTCTCGTTGCCTAGACTGTGACGGAAGTGACTCGGCGTTTGACGAAAGAAACGGTCTCTTCTGAAGTGAAGCACACACCTGTACTTGCATCCTCCGCTCTTGTCAAATGCGCCATATGCAGCGGAAGGACATGGTTGTTTGACGAGGTCGAGGAGCGAAAGAGGTCTGTGGGACAATTGCGACACCAATCAATGACGCATCGGACGAGGTAGATGACGTTGACAATTACGAACATACACAAGGCGAGAAAGGAATAGTTCGATTGCCACGGTAGCTCGTGATTGGGGTCTGCAGTCGGCAGGGCTGGAAGGTTAGGCGGTGCGGGTGAGGGCAACGGCATGGCTTCGGACGAGTGTGCGGTGAGGGAGAGTATGAGGGTTAAGACGAAGAGAAAGCAGGTGCGGGCGAGGGGACGGGACGTGGGGTTAGTGCAGTCGAGCATGGCGAAGAAGGGTGGTGTTCAGTGGATGGATCGTGCTAGTGAGGATGACAGAGTGGAGACGGAGAAGAAGGAGGCAAGTACATTGCCCCCCCTAGATGAATTAAATATGCCGGGAGGGGGATGCACGAGGCACTCGCGCATGACGATGGTGCGATAGAGAACTAACCACCGTGGGAATCTCGGTGGCATGATAAATGCACATGGTATCTGATTGGCGCAGTTTCGAGTTGTCTGCATAGTACATGCCATGTGCTAGCAAGTTGGGCTTTAGATCGGCGCGCAGCAGGCGGTTCGGCGCGCAGGTGTGCGGACCAGCC
>NW_005179151.1:280757-351688 GCF_000350225.1 Chondrus crispus
CCGTTTCTTTCTTTTTCCTTTTTTCTTTCTCTGATGAGAGAAAGAAAGGAGGGAAAAGGGCGAAACGGGGAGGGGTAAGCGAGGGGGATAGACATGGGGCAGTGGTGAGCAGAAGGACATGAGGTCCATTGTACACGTGGACATACAGATACGTGTAACACGTGTGTGAGCCGCCAAATGATGCATGTTGGACACGTGTGGAACTATTCACAGATTGAACAGATTATTGAACAGATTGTACCGATTGTACCAATGGTACACTGTTGTACAGATTGTACACTTCAGAGTACAATCGGATCGAAGTCATCGCTGCGCCCCTGCCAGAGACATTATGGGTAAAATAGCTTGTGCTTTTGCAGAAAGCAGACTACCCCCAAAAACCATTTTATGCCTGTCTTGTCAACCGTGGTGCACAACAAGGTCCCACAGCTTTACGCGCCCCATCTTCTTCGTATCCCCACACTGTTGTAATGGCACAATGCCACTCCAAAAGCTTTCCGCAAATACTGTGACACGTGGTTGGGACCAGTGTAAGTAATTGGAAGTTTAAGTTAGTAATTGTAGACCGCGCGCAAAAAGAGTATAAATGCGGTGGTTTTCGGTCGTCCTGTACGGCCGAGGGCAGACACATCACAAAAAAAACACACGGGTAAGACACGGAACGACGTACCCCGTTTTCGCCCTAACATGGTACTCTTGTGGAGGGCCGACGCCAACAGTCAGGCGGGTCCCGCTTCCCTGGTGTTGGATGGTAAGCACGAGGCGGATGTCGCCAAGTTCTTCTTTGTCTACGAAAACGTCGTAATGAAAGGCAAGTCCGACGAAGACAAAGCCGGAGAGCTACTGTGCTACCTGCAAGGGGGGCTTTCGACTACTACTATGAAACGTACAGCCAAGACGGTGGACTGAACGAGGCCGCCAGCAACTACCAAGCCGTCAAGAAGGCATTGCTCGACCGTTTCGAATCAGTCCCTGAACCGGAAGAAAACATCAGGCTCGCAGTCGCGAGTAGGTTGGACGGCAACGACGTGCTCGCTTCGTTAAACGCAAAAGATCGTCGCTTCGATAAAGCAGCTTTCAACCCCGAAGCCAAGTTCAGACTACTCCGGAACGCGGTCATGGAGCACACCGACGTGTCACAGTTCGTCTTGTATAGGGCACCTACCTCGTACGGGGAGCTCAAGAAGGCCGTTAAGGACTTCGTGTCTGGCCGCAAAGCCTTTATGGCTGCACACAATGATAGGCAACATCAGCCTCCGGCGCCTACGCGCATTCTACAGAGACCGGAAACACGCCAGGAGCCGGACAAGATCAAAAAGAAAGTGGACGTGCTAGCAGAACGGCTAGCAGAACTTTCTTTGTTGGTAAAGAAGAATCAGACAGCAGATCAAGGTGGACAGGTCCGAACCTGCTCATTCTGCAAGGAACCGGGGCATGGAGCCAGCCGATGCCCTTCTAATCCGCGCCGAGACACTCGTTGTTCGAATTGTGGGAAGCTTGGTCATGAAAAGGAAACGTGCTGGACCAGTCTTAGAACGACACTGCCGAGGGCAGGAGCCACGACGCAGTCCACAGCATCTGCGATAGAAGGTGCAGGGAATGCCCAGGTCACCTATATTGGCGAGGCGAACGACAGGGAAGTCGTGGCCGTCACTAAGAGAAACGCAGACGGCGAACCTCTTCCCAAGCAGCACAAAACGCGGGAGGAGGTGTCCATTCCCAGGCTTCTGAACCCGTCTGTACCATTCGAGATGCAAAAGAGGGCTCTGCCACTTCAGGCGGGGCCAAGGAGGTCCCACCAGAGGATGAAAGCGAAGAAAGTGACCAGAAAAACATCCCTCCAGGAGTATGTGAGGATGTATAATGTCGTTTCGGAGCTTGCAAACGCATCTTCCGGACTCACTTTCGGACAGCTTGTTCGCGGCGATGCGGAAGTGGCGAAGAAGGAGATAGGCCGCTTGTTTGCGAAACAAAGAGTCCGTGGTCGTGCTTTCGCAGTTCACGCCGATACGAAGTCTCGAAGGCTGCGGCTGGTAACTGTGAAGGTTTATGGGACGGAAGCTCAAGCCCTGTTAGATTCTGGGGCCGTACCGAACATAATCTCGCCAAAGTTGGCGTCTAAGCTTTGCCTCTCCCCGCAACCGACTGAGAAGCATATCACGGTGGCAGATGGTGCTAATGCGCCCTGCCTGAGATCGCTTCATCAGATACCAAAATCGTTTGGTGAACTTATCGTGAAGTTGGACTTCTTAGTCGTGAAAGGATCGCCGTTCGACCTGATCATAGAGCTTCCGACCCTTGAGGGACTACAGGCATGCATCGATCTTGGTAAGCAACATGTGCAGATGACAGTAGGTGAGAATACCACCAGACTAGGCCTCAACATGGATGTGGAACACGTTTCACGGAGTGCAGCCTCAACTGATAGTGAGGATTTCACCTCCGACTCTGAGACTGTACCTGGCTCGTCTACGACAAGCGACAATGAATTTGTCTTGGCGACTCTTGGCTAGCCACCATTTGAACCTGATTTAGGACTCACCAAGCTACTGGATGGAGTCGAAGATGAATTGGATGGTCTTCCTGATCTAGTGAAAGAGGGCCTAAAGTCCGACTCGGAAAACGCGAAAGGAGATGGCAGAGTAGACGAAGAAGGCCCGGAACGGCTTCAAGTAGCCCTTCTCGGGGAGAAATTGCGCCACCTGGCTTTCGAGGCCAGGGAGAGCATTGTGAATTCTATCCAGAACTCAGGGATCGTAGCTTGGTCACTCGACGATTTAAGACCGGCAGATGTTCCGGTGTCTCACTCGTTTGAGCTAGAAGATCCAAGCCCCATTACTCACCCTGCACGTAGGCTTCCGCCACGCCACAATGAAGTGGTACGTGAGGAGCTTCGTAAGATGTTGGAGGCGGGAATAATAACCCCCTCCATTTCGGCCTGGTCCTTTCCTATCGTTATCGCATCGAAGAAAAACGGAAAACCCAGGTTCTGTGTAGATTACCGCACCCTCAATCGCAAAATGAAAGCCGATCGTTGGCCCTTGCCAAAGATCGAGGAGATCTTCGATGATTTTGAGGGGAGCTCGGTCTTCACAACGCTTGACTTGTTCTCGGGGTATTGGCAAGTCCGGATGGCTGAAAACTGCAAAGAGAAGACGACTTTCGTCTGCCGTTTTGGGACGTTCCAGTTCGAGGTGATGCCATTCGGGTTAATGAACGCCCCCCACATTCCAAAGGATGATGGACCAGCTTTTCCAAAGGCTTAGCTTCGTTAGAGTTTACTTAGACGACGTAGTCGTCTTCTCGAAGTCCGTTGAAGAGCACACTTCACACTTACGTGAAGTCTGCAAGGTGATTGCTACGAGCGGGCTGAAGCTTAAGATCTCAAAATGCAGCTTCGCACAGTCCCAAACGCGACTGCTTGGACACATAGTCACCGGAGATGGCGTCAAAGTGGACCCCGAAAAGGTCAGCGCCATTAAGAGGAAGAAGGAGCCGTCGAATGCGACAGGGCTTCGTAGCTTCCGTGGTCTGGCGGGATACTACCGCCGCTTCATTCCTAAGTTTGCCGAGATCTCTGCTCCGTTACATGAGGCCACGTCTACTAAACGGACTTTTAAGTGGACGGCGGAGATGAAGGAGGCATTCGAGAAGCTTGAGCTCAAGTTAACCTCCTCGCCAGTCTTGGCGTTTGCGTACTTCGAACAACTTTTTGTCGTGGAGACTGATGCATCCTCGGTCGCCGTCGGAGCTGTTATGGCCCAACGAAAAGAGGACAGGAAAGTCCACCCGATCCAGTACGCAAGTCGCACGATGACGTCAGCCGAGAGGAAGTACTCCGCCTGTGAGCGAGAGGCCCTGGCTGTGATCTTCGATTTGAAGAAGTTCCGAGTTTACCTGCTTTCAACACAAAAGTTCACGCTAATAACAGACCACCAAGCCCTGCAGTATGCCTTTAAGAAGAAAGACATTCACGGGAGGTTGGCAAGGTGAATGGACTTCCTAGCAGAATACGAATTCGAAATTAAGTACCGCCCGGGAGGAAAGAACGGTGGAGCTGACTTCCTGTCCCGCCTGAAAGCCAAGGGCGAGGATGGAGTCGACTCTGACGACGAGGGAGATCTTGTCTGCAGTGTTTCGGATCCTCTAGAGGCGCAAATGGAGTGGGAACCCCATCTTATTGACATTTCAAGGCACCTGGCGGGTATTGATATGAGGGAAGTGGATGTTCGTCGACGTCGGCTCAACCGCCGAAGCGCCAAACGTTTCATGGCTTGTAATGGACAACTGTTCCGTAGGACCAACAATGGATTACGCGCTATCCCGCGTATAGGGGCTCGCAGAAGGATCATTAGAGCCTTTCACGACGAAATAGGCCATTGGGATCTGCAAACGACGAAGAGATTCGTCTTGGACCGATATTGGTGGCCTGCCGTCCACCGAGACGTGAACGACTACGTTCGGGGTTGTGACGGTTGCCAGAAAGCCACACCAATTCCGAAGTACAAGACCACCCTTCGATTTCCCATGACTTCGTTATTTGATACATACTCTATCGATTTTGCGGGACAATTGCCTCGTACGCCCTCTGGACGGAGGTACATCCTTATTGCCGTTGAGCACCTGACTGGCTGGCCAATTGCGAAGGCCACCGTCACCTCGACGGCAGAGGAGGTGCTGAAGTTCGTGAAAGAGGAGATAATTCACTGTTTTGGGTTACCACGTGTCGTTGTCTCGGACAACGCTACTTGTTTCACAGCGTCGGTCCTGAATACCTTCATGGCACGAAACGGGATTAAGTGGAAGACAGTGCTCGCCTATGCGCCTATGTCAAACGGACGGGCAGAGCGGATGGTCGGCACATTGAAGAGAGCAGTCCGTAAGATGATTCTCGGTGCCTCGCCTACAATTGTTGAGTGGGACGATGCTTTACGTCAAGTCCTATATGGATACCGTCGCAGGAGGATGGCGGTGGGATTGTCCCCGTTCGAGCTGCTTTATGGGGTGTTGCCCAGGATGGCGCCTGGAGACCAAAAGCCTCTATTTGGAGTCTCCGAGATCCGCCACCGGCAAATGGAACTCTTGCAAGCCAGGGCGATGCGGGCAACAAGAATAATCGGGCGCAGAGCTGCAACCACATTAACAGACGGTTGCGAAGCAACTTTCAATGTGGGCGACGAAGTGTTGGTCGCAAAAGAGGCTGCCCTCGGGCCCATGCAGAAATGGCCTATCGCCTTGTCGAAGTTCTATGGCCCATGCCGAGTTGCTCGTGCGCGCCATCCGCGGTACACCCTAGTGTCGCCGCATCAACGCTACTCGAGAAGGGAGATACATGCCAGAAGGCTGGTCCTCTACAAGAGGCAACCGTGGCACCTTCAGTGAGGCAAATGACTAGGGATTTTACTCTTTGAATTGAAAGATAGTGAAATGCATATGAAGTGCTGATTACTTGCTACGAGTAGATAGAGAGTGGGTCATGGAGACAATGGGAATCACCAATGACCTCTAATGCTGAATAGAACTTCCCGATCCCCAAATCGCGGCTTTCTTGTGTGCTCTGCGGCTGCTTGCGCGTCCAATTCTGCTCCGTTTCTTCTTGGAAGGGGTGACGACGAGAACTTGGCGCAGTTCGGAGACGCCAACGAAGATCCCGTCTGCTCCAACGCATGCTTTGACCGCGCCGGCGCAGAGCCGAAGCGGAAACCCCTCCATACAATCAAGTACAATGGAATGTATGGTCGAGACGCAGATGCTGTGCATTATGTGGGGCAAGCCTTCTAAAGTCGCGACATAGACACCCGGGTCAAGCCTCAGGAGGAGTCCGAGAGATGGACTACGAAGAAGCGACCCGCGGAGAGCGACTTCATCTTGATTAAGGTGTTTTCCAGCGTCATGGAAATCTCGGATTCGACGCGACGGAGAGCCGGTCCCTCTCGAAGAGGAGGCTGTTGCGGACTAAAAGATCCCAGTACTTGACGGCAAGGTTCGAAGACCCTAGTAGTTGGAGACCGTTGCAGACGGCGGCGGAGATGCACATGTCACTATTATCTCGGAACCGCACGGTCCCGTGTGTGGAAACGCGGTAGATCGGAGTCCGAGGATTGACCGCCCTGGAACGACCATGTATCATCTTCAGACTCCTGCCCTTTTGATCGGTGCAAAAACGATCAATACTTAAGAAAGCACTAATTCGGTGTCTCCCACCAAACTGGAAGAGATCGTCAACAATCTTGTGAGTTGTACTATTCCCAGTTCCGGAAATTGCTAGAGTGTATAGCAAAATACGGTGAGGAAGGTTGGTTGCGGCGTCGACGCCATAGTACGTGTTGTCAACGTCGAGATAGATGGACTCAATAATCCACTCACCGTCGCCGATAATACAGTACTGGTTTGTGTCCGACAACGACTCTGTGAGACCAAGACGCCATATCTCTTCGAGAGAGACCTCTTCATCTGGCTTGCAGTGGAGCAGGGCGGTAATATGATCTCCTAGAAGGCTTTTGAACTCTTGTTTTGTTACGGCGTAACGGCGATGCCCGCTGGCCACCCAAATGTGGAACATGGAACCCGTCTTGGAAACCGTGGTTACATCTGTTCGCGATGAAAGCTCGAACATTAAGTGGTCGCGGCTGGCGAAGCGCGCAGCTTTCAGAGCGAGATGCTTCTGCGGACGCTTACCTCCCGTGCTCTTCGCCGCTGTCTGCTTGGTCCTCGCCATCGTATTACGCTAGAAGGGGAGCCAAAGAGGGCACACGGGGACTGAAACCCCACCTGCGTGCCTCTCGATCTGGCGGTAGACAGAAGGACTAAACTACGACGAGGACCACGGAGGCAACGCGGAAGAGCGGCGAGAGCTAAGCAGCGCAGGAAGCAGGAGGCCGAAAGAGCTAAACCGAAGCTGGGGTGGAGCGAGAAAGGCGAACGGAGAGCGACGGCAGATACCACAGGAAGGGAAGGGTGGTCCGAGCCCCAGGTCTGTGTTGATATAGGCTGGAGGGTGAAAAAAAAATCAAAATCAAAGCCAAAATTTGAGTGGCCGGGGCCCGTGGCCCCGCCTAAGTGGGGGGTTGTGTGACACGTGGTTGGGACCGGTGTAAGTAATTGGAAGTTTAAGTTAGTAATTGTAGACCGCGCGCAAAAAGAGTATAAATGCGGTGGTTTTCGGTCGTCCTGTACGGCCGAGACCACAGAGGCAGACAGGGACACATCACATCACAATAAAACACGCACGGGTAAGACACGGGACGAGGTACCCCGTTTTCACCCCAACAGGGTAGTACCCGAAGGGTAGGGCAACGGTACGGTATCTGGAAACCTAGGATTTCCAGACGGTGTGTTAGGGTGGAAACGGAGTACGTCGTCCCGTGTCCTACCCGTGTGTGTTTTTTTTGTGATGTGATGTCTCTCTCCGTCTCGGCCGTACAGGACGACCGAAAACCACCGCATTTATACTCTTTTTGCGCGAGGTCTACAGTTACTAACTTAAACTTCCAATTACTTACACCGGTCCCAACCACGTGTCACACAACCCCCCACTTAGGCGGGGCCACGGGCCCCGGCCACTCAAATTTTGGCTTTGATTTTGATTTTTTTTTCACCCTCCAGCCTATATCAACACAGACCTGGGGCTCGGACCACCCTTCCCTTCCTGTGGTATCTGCCGTCGCTCTCCGTTCGCCTTTCTCGCTCCACCCCAGCTTCGGTTTAGCTCTTTCGGCCTCCTGCTTCCTGCGCTGCTTAGCTCTCGCCGCTCTTCCGCGTTGCCTCCGTGGTCCTCGTCGTAGTTTAGTCCTTCTGTCTACCGCCAGATCGAGAGGCACGCAGGTGGGGTTTCAGTCCCCGTGTGCCCTCTTTGGCTCCCCTCATAGCGTAATACGATGGCGAGGACCAAGCAGACAGCGGCGAAGAGCACAGGAGGTAAGCGTCCGCGGAAGCATCTGGCTCTGAAAGCTGCACGCTTCGCCAGCCGCGACCACTTAATGTTCGAGCTCTCATCTCGAACAGATGTAACCAAGGTTTCCAAGACGGGCTCCATGTTCCACATTTGGGTGGCCAGCGGGCATCGCCGTTACGCTGTAACAGAACAAGAGTTCAACAGCCTTCTAGGAGATCACATTACCGCCCTGCTCCACCGCAAGCCAGATGAAGAGGTCTCTCTCGAAGAGATATGGCGTCTTGGTCTCACAGAGTCGTTGTCGGACACAAACCAGTACTGTATTATCGGCGACGGTGAGTGGAACATTGAGTCCATCTATCTCGACGTTGACAACACGTACTATGGCGTCGATGCCGCAACCAACCTTCCTCACCGTATTTTGCTATACACTCTAGCAATTTCCGGAACCGGGAATAGTACAACTCACAAGATTGTTGACGATCTCTTCCAGTTTGGTGGGAGAGACCGAATTAGTGCCTTCTTAAGTATTGATCGTTTTTGCACCGATCAAAAGAGCAGGAGTCTGAAGATGATCCATGGTCGTTCCAGGGCGGTCAATCCTCGGACTCCGATCTACCGCGTTTCCACACACGGGACCGTGCGGTTCCGAGATAATAGTGACATGTGCATCTCCGCCGCCGTCTGCAACGGTCTCCAACTACTAGGGTCTCCAAACCTTGCCGTCAAGTACTGGGATATTTTAGTTCGCAACAGCCTCCTCTTTGAGAGGACCGGCTCTCCGTCGCGTTGAATCCGAGATTTCCATGACGCTGGAAAACACCTTAATCAAGATGAAGTCGCTCTTCGCGGGTCGGGTCTTCGTAGTCCATCTCTCGGACTCCTCTTGAGGCTCGACCCGGGTGTCTATGTCGCGACTTTAGAAGGCTTGCCCCACATAATGCACAGCATCTGCGTCTCGACCATACATTCCATCGTACTTGATTGTATGGAGGGGTTTCCGCTTCGGCTCTGCGCCGGCGCGGTCAAAGCATGCGTTGGAGCCGACGGGATCTTCGTTGGCGTCTCCGAACTGCGCCAAGTTCTCGTCGTCACCCCTTCCAAGAAGAAACGGAGCAGAATTGGACGCGCAAGCAGCCGCAGAGCGCACAAGAAAGCCGCGATTCGGGGTTCGGGAAGTTCCATTCAGCATTAGAGGTCATTGGTGATTCCCATTGTCTCCATGACCCACTCTCTATCTACTTGTAGCAAGCAATCAGTACTTCATATGCATTTCACTATCTTTCAATTCAAAGCGTAAAAATCCCTAATCATTTGCCTCACTGAAGGTGCAACGGTTGCCTCCTGTAGAGGACCAGCCTTCTGGCATGTATCTCCCTTCTCGAGTAGCGTTGATGCGGCGACACTAGGGTGTACCGCGGGTGGCGCACACCAGCAACTCGGCATGGGCCATAGAACTTCGACAAGGCGATAGGCCATTTCTGCATGGGCCCGAGGGCAGCCCCTTTTGCGACCAACACTTCGTCGCCCACATTGAAAGTTGCTTCGCGACCGTCTGTTAATGTGGTTGCAGCTCTGCGCCCGATTATTCTTGTTGCCCGCATCGCCCTGGCTTGCAAGAGTTCCATTTGCCGGTGGCGGATCTCGGAGACTCCAAATAGAGGCTTTTGGTCTCCAGGCGCCATCCTGGGCAACACCCCATAAAGCAGCTCGAACGGGGACAATCCCACCGCCATCCTCCTGCGACGGTATCCATATAGGACTTGACGTAAAGCATCGTCCCACTCAACAATTGTAGGCGAGGCACCGAGAATCATCTTACGGACTGCTCTCTTCAATGTGCCGACCATCCGCTCCGCCCGTCCGTTTGACATAGGTGCATAGGCGAGCACTGTCTTCCACTTAATCCCGTTTCGTGCCATGAAGGCATTCAGGACCGACGCTGTGAAACAAGTAGCGTTGTCCGAGACAACGACACGTGGTAACCCAAAACAGTGGATTATCTCTTCTTTCACGAACTCCAGCACCTCCTCTGCCGTCGAGGTGACGGTGGCCTTCGCAATTGGCCAGCCAGTCAGGTGCTCAACGGCAATAAGGATGTACCTCCGTCCAGAGGGCGTACGAGGCAATTGTCCCGCAAAATCGATAGAGTATGTATCAAATAACGAAGTCATGGGAAATCGAAGGGTGGTCTTGTACTTCGGAATTGGTGTGGCTTTCTGGCAACCGTCACAACCCCGAACGTAGTCGTTCACGTCTCGGTGGACGGCAGGCCACCAATATCGGTCCAAGACGAATCTCTTCGTCGTTTGCAGATCCCAATGGCCTATTTCGTCGTGAAAGGCTCTAATGATCCTTCTGCGAGCCCCTATACGCGGGATAGCGCGTAATCCATTGTTGGTCCTACGGAACAGTTGTCCATTACAAGCCATGAAACGTTTGGCGCTTCGGCGGTTGAGCCGACGTCGACGAACATCCACTTCCCTCATATCAATACCCGCCAGGTGCCTTGAAATGTCAATAAGATGGGGTTCCCACTCCATTTGCGCCTCTAGAGGATCCGAAACACTGCAGACAAGATCTCCCTCGTCGTCAGAGTCGACTCCATCCTCGCCCTTGGCTTTCAGGCGGGACAGGAAGTCAGCTGCACCGTTCTTTCCTCCCGGGCGGTACTTAATTTCGAATTCGTATTCTGCTAGGAAGTCCATCCACCTTGCCAACCTCCCGTGAATGTCTTTCTTCTTAAAGGCATACTGCAGGGCTTGGTGGTCTGTTATTAGCGTGAACTTTTGTGTTGAAAGCAGGTAAACTCGGAACTTCTTCAAATCGAAGATCACAGCCAGGGCCTCTCGCTCACAGGCGGAGTACTTCCTCTCGGCTGACGTCATCGTGCGACTTGCGTACTGGATCGGGTGGACTTTCCTGTCCTCTTTTCGTTGGGCCATAACAGCTCCGACGGCGACCGAGGATGCATCAGTCTCCACGACAAAAGGTTGTTCGAAGTCCGGAAACGCCAAGACTGGCGGGGAGGTCAACTTGAGCTTAAGCTTCTCGAATGCCTCCTGCATCTCCGCCGTCCACTTAAAAGTCCGTTTAGTAGACGTGGCCTCATGTAACGGAGCAGAGATCTCGGCGAACTTGGGAATGAAGCGGCGGTAGTATCCCGCCAGACCAAGGAAGCTACGAAGCCCTGTCGCATTGGACGGCTCCTTCTCCCTCTTAATAGCGCTGACCTTTTCGGGGTCTACTTTGACGCCATCTCCGGTGACTATGTGTCCAAGCAGTCGCGTTTGGGACTGTGCAAAGCTGCATTTTGAGATCTTAAGCTTCAGCCCGCTCGTAGCAATCACCTTGCAGACTTCACGTAAGTGTGAAGTGTGCTCTTCAACGGACTTCGAGAAGACGACTACGTCGTCTAAGTAAACTCTAACGAAGCTAAGCCTTTGGAAAAGCTGGTCCATCATCCTTTGGAATGTAGAGGGGGCGTTCATTAACCCGAACGGCATCACCTCGAACTGAAACGTCCCAAAACGGCAGACGAAAGTCGTCTTCTCTTTGCAGTTCTCAGCCATCCGGACTTGCCAATACCCCGAGAACAAGTCAAGCGTTGTGAAGACCGAGCTCCCCTCTAAATCATCGAAGATCTCCTCGATCTTTGGCAAGGGCCAACGATCGGCTTTCATTTTGCGATTGAGGGTGCGGTAATCTACACAGAACCTGGGTTTTCCGTCTTTCTTCGATGCGATAACGATAGGAAAGGACCAGGCCGAAATGGAGGGGGTTATTATTCCCGCCTCCAACATCTTACGAAGCTCCTCACGTACCACTTCATTGTGGCGTGGCGGAAGCCTACGTGCAGGGTGAGTAATGGGGCTTGGATCTTCTAGCTCAAACGAGTGAGACACCGGAACATCTGCCGGTCTTAAATCGTCGAGTGACCAAGCTACGATCCCTGAGTTCTGGATAGAATTCACAATGCTCTCCCTGGCCTCGAAAGCCAGGTGGCGCAATTTCTCCCCGAGAAGGGCTACTTGAAGCCGTTCCGGGCCTTCTTCGTCTACTCTGCCATCTCCTTTCGCGTTTTCCGAGTCGGACTTTAGGCCCTCTTTCACTAGTTCAGGAAGACCATCCAATTCATCTTCGACTCCATCCGGTTGCTTGGTGAGTCCCAAATCAGGTTCAAATGGTGGCTGGTCAAGAGTCGCCAAGACAAATTCATTGTCGCTTGTCGTAGACGAGCCGGGTACAGCCTCAGAATCAGAGGTGAAATCCTCACTATCAGTTGAGGCTGCACTCCGTGAAACGTGTTCCACATCCATGTTGAGGCCTAGTCTGGTGGTATTCTCACCTACTGTCATCTGCACATGTTGCTTACCAAGATCGATGCATGCCTGTAGTCCCTCAAGGGTCGGAAGCCCTATGATCAGGTCGAACGGCGATCCTTTCACGACTAAGAAGTCCAACTTCACGATAAGTTCACCAAACGATGTTGGTATCTGATGAAGCGATCCCAGGCAGGGCGCATTAGCACCATCTGCCACCGTGATATGCTTCTCAGTCGGTTGCGGGGAGAGGCAAAGCTTAGACGCCAATTTTGGCGAGATTATGTTCGGTACGGCCCCAGAATCTAACAGGGCTTGAGCTTCCGTCCCATAAACCTTCACAGTTACCAGCCGCAGCCTTCGAGACTTCGTATCGGCATGACCTGCGAAAGCACGACCACGGACTCTTTGTTTCGCAAACAAGCGGCGTATCTCCTTCTTCGCCACTTCCGCATCGCCACGAACAAGCTGTCCGAAAGTGAGTCCGGAAGATGCGTTTGCAAGCTCCGAAACGACATTATACTTCCTCACATACTCCTGGAGGGATGTTTTCCTGGTCACTTTCTTCGCCTTCTTCCTCTGGTGGGACCTCCTTGGCCCCGCCTGAAGTGGCAGAGCCCTCTTTTGCATCTCAAATGGTACAGGCGGGTTCAGAAGCCTGGGAATGGACATCTCCTCCCGGGTTTTGTGCTGCTTGGGAAGAGGTTCCCCGTCTGCGTTTCTCTTTGTGACGGCCACGACTTCTCCGTCGTTCGCCTCGTCAATATAGGTGACCTGGGCATTCCCTGCACCTTCTGTCGCAGGTGCTGTGGACTGAATCGTGGCTCCTGCCCTCGGCAGTGCCGTTCTAAGCCTGGTCCAGCACGTCTCCTTTTCATGACCAAGCTTCCCACAATTCGAACAACGAGTGTCTCGGCGCGGATTAGAAGGGCATCGGGTGGCTCCATGCCCCGGTTCCCTGCAGAATGAGCAGGTTCGGACCTGGCCACCTTGATCTGCTGTCTGATTCTTCTTTACCAACAAAGAAAGTTCTGCTAGCCGTTCTGCTAGCACGTCCACTTTCTTTTCGATCTTGTCCGGCTCCTGGCGTGTGTCCGGTCTCTGTAGAATGCGCCTAGGCGCCGGAGGCTGAGGTTGCCTAGCATTTTGTGCAGCCATAAAGGCTTTGCGGCCAGACACGAAGTCCTTAACGGCCTTCTTGAGCTCCCCGTACGAGGTAGGTGCCCTATACAAGACGAACTGTGACACGTCGGTGTGCTCCATGACCGCGTTCCGGAGTAGTCCGAACTTGGCTTCGGGGTTGAAAGCTGCTTTATCGAAGCGGCGATCCATCTCGTTTAACGACGCGAGCACGTCGTTGCCGTCCAACCTACTCGCGACTGCGAGCCTGATGTTTTCTTCCGGTTCAGGGACTGGCTCGAAACGGTCGAGCAATGCCTTCTTGACGGCTTGGTAGTCGCCGGCCGCCTCGTTCAGTCCACCGTCTTGGCTGTAGGTTTCATAGTAGTAGTCGAAAGCCTCCCCTTGCAGGTAGCACAGTAGCTCTCCGGCTTTGTCTTCGTCGGACTTGCCTTTCATTACGACGTTTTCGTAGACAAAGAAGAACTTGGCGACATCTGCCTCGTGCTTACCATCGAACACCAGGGAAGCGGGGCCCGCCTGACTGTTGGCGTCGGCCCTCCACAAGAGTACCATGTTAGGGTGGAAACGGGGTACGTCGTCCCGTGTCCTACCCGTGTGTGTTTTTTTTTGTGATGTGATGTCTCTCTCCGTCTCGGCCGTACAGGACGACCGAAAACCACCGCATTTATACTCTTTTTGCGCGAGGTCTACAATTACTAACTTAAACTTCCAATTACTTACACCGGTCCCAACCACGTGTCACACGGTGCATGTAGTGTCAAGCTTCCTTGGTCTGCTTTACTCTCGAGTCTCGCCGTCGTCGGCGGCTATATATATTCAGTTGTGATATGTTATGATACAGTGTTATCATATTACTACAGTGCATACTACTGTACAAGTATGCACCCATTGCCGTCTGGAAATCTGGATTAGAGTGAGTGATCGCGATTAGCCCGATTAGCCCGACGTCTCTCCTCGTTGGCAGTACTTTCTCCCGTCGTTGTTCCGTGGGGCGCTATCAACCACCTTGTCCTTATCATTGCCATCAGGCTCCTCCCCTTTAGTCCTCGTCTCCGAGTTTCTCACTGTTTTTGTCCATTTCAGTCGACTGCAGGTTCCCGCGCACAGCCGCGCCTTTCGAACGTCCAATCCCCCAAGGCCCCTGCTGCCATGGCGTTATCCCTGTAGGAACAGGACGACTCGTTTTATTCAAGATCCTTCAAGTCTTTTTTCTCTTCATCCCCCGCCTCTTCCCTACGATCGCCTCACCGGCGACATCACCCGCCTCACTCAAATCAACACCAACTTCACCCAAATATTCACTGACCTCACCCAAATCCTCACCAACCTCACCCGAGCCCTCACCCTGAACCCGCCGTGGGACGCGTCAGTCAACCTTCGCTCTCGTCCGCTGCGACGCATTCGTCCCAGCAGTTCACGCTCGCTCCCAGCCCGCCTTCCTCCTCCTCTCCCTCCCCTATCTCTCCCCTCCGTTTGCTACCTCCTTCTTTGCCCGTTCCGCGCCGCCCAGATCAACATGGCAAACTTCTACACAATACTCGTTGCTACACACGTATTGCCACGGGACAGAGATAATTCAGGGTTTACGTCTGGAAGAATTCTGCAATTTTCTTCAACGCCACTTATCCATGCCCAAACGATACTGGTCAGCTACAATCGTATTTTACCAAATCTCGTGGAAAACCGATGCAAAACTCGATGCACGTCCAAGAAAACATTTACAAGGGATGATGGGTGTACTGGGGTCGGGGCATAGCATCAACAAAAAGAAACAAAAAAATAGACCTACCCATTGAGCTCACGGACATGGCATCTAAACGTCTCGTTCCCTAGACTACGTGCTCGACGGAAGTGACTCGGCGGTTGACGGAAGAAACGGTCTCTTCGACAGTGGAGGACACACTTCTACTGGCCTCCGCCCTTGTCGAATGCGCCATAGCCGGCGGAAGGACGTGGTTGTCTGGCGAAGTTGAAGAGCGGAGGAGGTCGTGGTTGTCTGGCGAGGTTGAAGAGCGGTGGAGGTCGCGGTTGTCTGGCAAAGTTGAGGAGCGAAGGGGGTGCGTGGGACAGTTACAACACCAATCAACGACCCATCGGACGAGGTACACGACGTTGACAGTTACGACCATACACAAGGTGAGAAAGGAATAGTTTGATCCCCACGGTAGCTCGTGATTGGGATCGGCAGTCGGCAGGGCTGGAAGGCTAGGCGGTGCGGGTGAGGGCAGCGGCATGGCTTCGGACGAGTGTGCGGTGAGCGAGAGTGTTAGAGTTGCGGCGAGGAGAAAACCGGAGCGGACGAGGCAACGGGACGTGGGGTTAGTGCAGTCGATCATGGCAAACAAGGGTGGTGTTCAGTGGATGGATGGTGCTTGTTGTCGGTTGAGGTTGGACCAGTTGTATCGAGGGCGGTGGGGATGGCAGAGTGGAGACGGAAAAGAAAGAAGCAACTACATTGCTCCGGGTAATTTAAATAGAACGGGTGGGACGGATGATTCGGGTGCCGCGTGTGGGAGGGGGTGCGGAGGGTGGGCGGAGGAAGAATGGTAAGGTAAGAAAGAAATTCTTCCGAACAATGTTAAGGTATCGCGAAAACCAAAAATGTACTTATATAAACCCCTATCCACTGTAGGCCCCTGACACCGCTAAAACCCCATATATATGGCGGCCTCACGGCCACGATGTGCGCATCATGCGTCATGCGCAATCGGCCAATCATTGCGCATCATGCGCAATGATTGGCCGACAGGCCGTCAGGCGCACTTCCCCGGCCGCGCGCTGTTGCGAGTGTGTGAAGTTGTTGGCAATTTCGGGAGGAGGAAGAAGGGTGAAACATTGTGGTGGAGTAGGAAGAAACATTGCTGCCGCCCCTTCCTCCCTTTATCTTTCTATCGCTATTTTAAACGAATGGCGGTGGCTCGTGTTATGCCAGCAATGCGACCTGCTAAAGTATTGGCTCGTGCGAGCCAATTCAGAGAATGGATAACTGCGTATCATACCATTCCCACCGGCAGGCTCGTGCGAGCCAATCCTGCGAGCCGTACCATTCTCATCCCATGTGGAACACATTCCGTCATTCAGAGAATGGATAACTGCGCCTAAACATTCATTGATTTTCGAGGCAAAATTTAGTCCGCGGACCAGCGCCCGTGAAAGACTCACCGCATTTTCGCAAGGCAATTTGAACGGTATTTCCATCATCAATATCCGCTGCCCTGTTGGGGGTTAGTGGTCATATGTGACCACTAAAAAAACATCGATTTTTAATCACATTTTCAGGAAAAGCCCCGTCTTGGTAAATGTTGGAGATTCAAATGCGAGTATTTCATTGTTCTGGCCGTATTTAAGTAACGAAATCGTGAAGATGACCGACTGAAGACTGAAAAAAAAGGAAGCAACTACATTGCTCCGGGTTTAAATAGGGGGGTGTGTGAGGTGAGTGAGGTGGGGTGGGGTGGGCCGGTGAAGGCGAGAATGAAGGCGAGAAGGGAGGCGAGAAGGGAGAGCGGGAATTGGCGAAATGACCGTGGCACGGGTTGCCAGCAATGCTGTTCAGGCGTAGATGCGCAGATGCGCAGTAATTTACTGTATGGGCAACCCAGGAAAATTTGGGACAAAGTAGGGTTGCGATAACGAAGGTAAACCTCACCTACCTTGCTGTTTGGGAGCGATCTAGTGTCGTGAGTGATGTCACACCCCTGTTCACCCCTGTCAACAGGGGCTCGTTCTCATCATCATTGTCATATGAGGCCGGCGATGTCCTCATATGAGGACAGCTCTTTTTTTGCAAAAATATATAAATTAAATTGAACATTCAAAAAGCTACCTTGAGCACTATTTCCTTCACGTGCTTGTTTTCGGCAATCTTGCAGAACACCGGGATAGCAGCTTTGAATACGCAAAAAGCTTAAGAATATAATGCAGATTGAGTACCAAGTTGCCTTTTTCAACTGGTGTTTTTGGTTTCCAAGTTATTTTACATGCGGTTTTAGGGTGGTTTAAAAAGGCTTCTTTTCCAGACATATCTAAAACGACCATCAAGAACATGCAATTCTCACAAAGTTCTTTCTGGTCCCAAGTCAGAATTCAAGTACGGTGGAGCGGGTATCATTTTCTTTCTTGTCAGGGAAGTCAAGAATAAAATAGGTCGAATACTGTCCTCGTCCTCATATGAGGACAAATGTCCTCACATGAGGACAGTGGTCCGATAGACACTAGCCTAACAAGGCGACCCTCCCCCCTGGAATACAGAAGACGGGTTCGTGGAGACGGAAGGAAGCCGGATCAAACGCATCCAAAATCTTGACGCAGCTGCCAAACAAAGCGAACGCCATTTATCCATGCCCAAACGATGCTGGTCAGCTGACATCGTATTTTAGCAAATCTTGTGGAAAACCGATACAAAACTCGATGCACGTCCAAGAAAACATTTTCAAACCAAATGTGTGTGCCGAGGTCGGGGCATTGCATCAAGAAATTGAAACAGAAAAATAGACCTACACATTCAGCTCACAGACATGACGTCTGAACGTCTCGTTGCCTAGACTGTGCTCGACGAAAGTGTGACTCGGTGGTTGACAGAAGAAACGGTCTCTTCGACAATGGAGGACACACCTCTACTTGCATCCTCCGCCTCTGTCAAATGCGCCATATGCAGCGGAAGGTCATGGTTGTCTGGCGAGGTCGAGGAGCGAAGGAGGTCTGTGGGACAATTGCAACAACAATCAATGACGCATCGGACGAGGTAGATGACGTTGACAATTACGAACATACACAAGGCGAGAAAGGAATAGTTCGATTGCCACGGTAGCTCGTGATTGGGGTCGGCCGTCGGCAGGGCTGGAAGGTTAGGCGGTGCGGGTGAGGGCAACGGCATGGCTTCGGACGAGTGTGCGGTGAGCGAGAGTGTGAGGGTCAAGACGAAGAGAAAGCAGGTGCGGGCGAGGGGACGGGACGTGGGGTTAGTGTAGTCGAGCATGGCGAAGAAGGGTGGTGTTCAGTGGATGGATGGTGCTTGTTGTCGGTTGAGGTTGGACCAGTTGTATCGAGGGCGGTGAGGATGGCAGAGTGGAGACGGAAAAGAAGGAAGGAACTACATTGCTCCGGGTGATTTAAATAGGACGAGTGGGACGAGTGATTTTGGGTGGGGCGGGTGATTCGGGTGGGGAGTGCGGAAAGGGGGGTGGGGAGTGCGGAAAGGCTGGTGGGGGTGCCACTAGCTGGATGTGTCAACGGGGGGCGGGATGTGTCGGGAGTGGGTCCTCCTATCATCCTATTGGCCATTGTCTCACCCGCACTTCTGCCCCTCTGCTATCGAACAAAGATAAGTGAGAGGAAACAGCAGCGCACAGCACCATCTCAAACTGGTGCACAGAGCCTGCCGACAAGTAGGGGTTGATCATTATATCATTGTATATAATTATTGTTGGCTTGATTATCATTATATTAACACTATTATGATCAAGCCAACAATTATTGATGTTGCAACAATTATTGTTGGCTTGATCATTAGTGTTAATATAGTGTTTACGCATTTGTCGGCAGGCTGCCGTGACTGTAAAATTATTTTACTCGAACTCACTATAATTAAAATGGCTGACAGTCCCTGTAGCAGCCGGTACACAAGCATATTGTCTACTGGGTGCCTCCTGCTGCGATATGATGCCCTCGGCAAGCCTCGGAGCTCATATCTGCACTCGGAACGTGTCTGCACTCGTAGCCAGTAGACAACCCCTACACGTGTACTTGTTCAACCCCTTTTTGCCGTCAATTGCGTCGCAGCGCGTTTTTCCCGTCGCAGCGCGTTTTTCCCGTCGCAGCGCGTTTTTCCCGTCGCAGCGCCTTTGTCCCGACGCAGCGCGTTTTCCTGTCACAGCGCGTTTTTCCCGTCGCAGCGCCTTTTTCGCGCGCCGTCGTTCAACCCTTTTTGCTATCGTCCCCTCTTCCCCGCCTGCCCGCCTCTTCTTGACCAAGCTGCCCCCTCGGCCGACCCCAATGCCCTGCTCAAACGCCCCCGCTCCATCTCCGCCATCTCTGCCACCCTCATCTCGCCCCGCCTTCTCCGTACTCCCTCCTTCCCGTCCATCGCGGTCCGGCTCCCGCACCCCCCTCATCACCATCAGTCAACCTTCCCTCTCGTCCGCTGCGATGCCCTCGTCCCAGCAGTCCACGCTCGCTCCCAGCCCGCCTTCCTCCTCCCCCTCCCTCCCTATCTCTGCCCTCCGTTCGCCACTTCCCTTGTGATGACCACTGAGCAAAAGGGGAGGTGCCGTTGGCCAACGACGTGAGGGAGGAATGACTGAGAGTCATATCCCTACTGTAGCTCTGAAAAATACACTACAGTGTCCAATTACTTTGAGGCATTGTAGTTCCCCTGTTCCGAAACGATTTTCCACCTTAACGCTTTAAGCTGTCCTTCACACGGCACAAAGCCGTTAGAACTTCAAAGCATGCTGATTGGATCCTACGACATGGCACAAGAAGCTGTCGAAGTCTTGAAATTTTCGCCGTGCTGCACGGACTATAGTGTACTTCTGATGACTCTGTATACCTCCCTCTAGTCACCACCCTCAGTCTCTCCTCCGCCATCATTTCTTTTCCCCTCCACGTGCGCCGTCAACCTCTTCTCCTCCCCGTCCCTCCGTTCCAACGCATTCATTAAATGCTCCACCGAGACGGATTGGGTGTGGGAAGGACGTCGCTTCTTAAGTGCCCGCAGCAATGGAATCAGTGGAAGCCAGGCGGGGATGGAAGGAGTTGAGGTTGCAGAGTGGCAGGTCGGGTGATAGGCGGAGGGGGCGACGACCCAGGACAGGACGGCGGGGTCGACCGAGTCGAAGAAGGTGACGACGTGCAGGGGCAGACGCTGCTAGGCGAGGGCCTTGTACGCGGTCTGGAACAGGTCCTTCATCTCGGCGGCCTCTGCGAGGACGAGATCCGGCTCCTGCATCATGACCTCCTCCGCCCCTCGCGCCGCCTCCTCCTCCCGCCCCGGTCCTAGCCTTACTCACCCCGCGCCGCCGCAACCTGCGTCTGCAAAGCCCCTCCCGCGCGTCCGCCGCTGCCCACTGCGACTGCCTCCTCCTCTTTCAGTGCACGCAAGACCCCACGCGCGACTGCGCCCTGGTCCACGCCTCGCTCACGCACGGCCTCCTCACCAACCCGCCGTCCACCTGACTGCGTCCCCCCGCACCCATCCCTCGTCCCGACAAGCCCCGCCACAATCCTTAACACCTCCTCCGCACACCGCTAGCACAGCGTCACCCCGCTCCCGCCATGCCCATAATTCGCCACCACCGTCATCTCCCCCCCCCCGAGCCCCTCTTCCTGCACCTCCATCCTCGCCCCGCCTTCCTTCCGCATAGGTCTGAGCCCCGCCCACGTCCCCAACCGCTCCATCTCCGCCACGCCTGCCACCAGCGTTCTGGCCCTCTGCACTACTTCCTCCGCCTCCTGCCCCGTCGCCTCCTCCGCCCACTCGCCCTTCCGCACGCTGCCGCCCACCGTGTACTCCTCACCAATCCCTATGCCCTTGAGCTCGGCGAGCAGCTGGGCGTAGGCGGTGAGAAGCATGGCCACGACGTCCACGCCGTCCTTATATTGTCCTCCGCCGCGACCTTCTCCACCCGCGCCCCCCTCGCTTGGCACCACGCTCAGGAGGAGCTCTGGAACGTACGTAGTACCTTACTTTTACCTTCCGTCCGCACTGCCCAGGACTCACCACACTGCACGCTCCCACTGCCCACCACCTACTGCCACTTTCCGGCTGAGCTGACGAACAATCGAGCACGCGCTGATAAAACGTTATCACAATACTCCCGTTCCAGCATTACCGGATGAGGCCGCGGCTTTTTTAGTTGCCATCCTTTGGAAGAGTCTTCGTAGTTTCTCCCTGTAGCCGCAGTTCCACCACCTCGTACGCCTCTGCCTCTTCCTCTCCCCCTGCCTCGTCCCCTTGCTCTTCCTCTAACTATATTGCGTCCTCGTGCGCTGTCGTGTGTATCCAGGCCTGTTCCCCTGCCTTGTGATGCTCCGGAGCTGTGGCCATTTGGCCTTCCGCGGTCGAGGTTCCTCTTGCAGCGGGTGTTGGCGGATTAGAACCTGCATTATCGGGCTCCTCTTGGACGACGGACGCCACAAGGAAGGCGGTGAGCAGCGGGAGGAGTGAAGCGGACGCAGCAGGCCGTAGCAGCCCTTCCTGAAATCCGTTTTCAAACTTGAAGTTGTGCTTGTGGTAGGAATGTTAGTTTCGAGCGGAAGATGAGGCTCGGTTTCCCTGAACCTGTGCAGCGGAGGGAGCGGAACGGAGGTGATCGAGCGAGGCGAAGCGAAAGGCCACAAAAGCCACCGGGGGTCTTGTCTCGTGAGTGCGTGAGTACAGTAACCCCCGGATTTCTAGTCTCTTTAATTTCCCCCTGATTTAAGTACCCGGTAAAATTCCCCTTTGTATTTTAGGACCGGCGGCGCACCGCCGCGGACACTGCCAGTCGCTTACGGCTAGCGCTGTCCTCGCTGCACAGTCCCCACGACCCCCCCGTCGGGCCACGTTCGACGGCGGCCAGCGGCGGCCGACTCGACGCGCACGCCGACGGCGAATTATATCCGTTGGGAACGTGGTCCGACTCTCTGGCAGACCCCAGTCAGCGGGCTCCCCTCATGCACCGCGTGCTCCGAGACGGAGTTATCCACTTCTTCCCTTTCTCTACCCACCTGCGATCGGTCTCCCATTTCGCGCTGCTGCACACCCACTTCTTCAATCACGCAGCATTTCTCGCTCCTCTTCTTGAGCTCTTGGCGCACCTCGCGATCCATGTGAGACTTCGTGGTCACCATCTGCCTCGCCGCCCCGCCACACCACCGCACCAAGCATCACTTTCTCAGTCTCCCTACTGGGGCCTCATCCATTGCAGTTGCCGCGCGCTCCGCCCTTCGTCTCGGCGTTGAGCGCTTCGTCTCGTCATCCTCCGCTTCGTCTTGTCATCCTCCGCTTCGCGCCTGCCCTGACCGAAACCGATAAAAGTGCCCGCGGGCCACTGTACGGAGGAGTGACCGTGAGGCTTCAAGATGCCTGATGTGCGGTGGGTCTCGATGGAAGCTAAGCGCGCAACGCTTTCTGGAATGGAGATTCTGGATGGTGAATGCCGCTTTCAGCTACACCGTGGCTCCCGAGTGGTGTCATTGACAAAACAGGCACTGATGAGAAGTGTGCGATTGCCCCGAGAAGTTTGTGGCGAGCTCTGGGATTGGCTTTCATTGCGCCGTGGTCGCTTTTTCACCGAAAGAATGCTTGAGGAACTCTGGTTCTTGAGCCTTTGCGGTTCTCGGCTGATGAACCCCGGGCTGACCAAACGGACCACACTATCCGGCGTATTGAGTTTTCGTCCGGGAAAGACGTACGGTTTGGCAAGCTGGGGTTCCTTGCATCAGCAGACGACCGCGGGGGACATCTCTCCTTCTGGTCCATCGATTTCTACACCATGAAGTCGCACAGGGCCGTGGGTAGCTTGGAACAGATGTTGGGGTTGAGCACTGAGGGTGAGCCTGACTTGGAGGTGAAGGAAAACGGGAGCAGCCTGGAAGTGGAGATAGTTTTTGATGCTCACGCCGAGGCGCGATATTTAGACAACCTGCACCGGGCTTGCACTCGCCGGATGGACCACTTCTTCAGACTTCGATGCCCCGGTGCTCGCAGAGATTCGGCAGCAACGCTCCACCGCCGTGCAAACGTCCGCAGCTTCGTATTCTCTTCACATGGCCAGTGTATCCGAGCCGCGATCGGCAATGGACTATACGCGCTGGCTGGAGAAGTGGCTGCACTACCCATGATGAATATCCCTCCGGTGCCAGCCGTGAGCGCCGGCCAAGCTGTTGCGTCGCTCGAACAGCGGCTGGGCTCTTACCGCCTGGAAAAGGTTTCAATTCTGAACCGTGTCGACGAAGAAGAGTGGTTGGCTTCCCAACATGATGGGATCTTGTTGTCCAGGTTAGGGGGAATGGACAGTTCAGGAGAAGAAACCGACCATGTCGTCGTTTTGGATGCCAAAAGGCAGCTCGTGTATGATTGCATAGAGCGTTTTGCACTACAGATGGGCAAGGGAACCTTGAGCGCTTGTCTTGGTGATGGGGTCGACCTACTCGGCATTCCGGAGCTTCGTCGCCTCACCAAACAGGCAGTTGGGAAGCGCAAGCGCCATGGTGGTGGTAGGAAAATATCCACCGAAGTTCAACGTAAGCGAAAGGATGTTTCGCGAAAGTCTAGCATAAACACCCCCCAACGGAGAGGGGTGTATGCTTGGATCGACGTAGACCCTTTCGGAGGTCGAGAAGACGGGGAGAACACACAGCTAACGAGACAGGGAAGCGAGCCCTGGTAGCGTGGTAGAGCGGGACGGTCGGGGACGAGCGTACGCGCGCGCCGATCTACGCCTCGACGCCCCGGAGCAGCGCTGGGTAACGTACCAGCGCTGACGGGCGGAGGCGGATCTAGGCTCGCTCGCGTAGGCGTGTGTCCCCTACCCGCTTTGTCCCGTCTAACGCGCGCGAAAGCGGATCGCATGTGTTCGTTAATCTGGAAGACAGACCTAGGCCGTAGGTCGTGGACAAGTCCGTGCTTGTCCCCCTCTGCCGCCGCCGGTCTCGTTCGTATTTAATGTATACAAAGCGTCTATCATAATACTACAGTACCGGTATGCTGTAGTAACTTACCGTAGCGCGGGTCGTCCGGCGCTGTAATGCTGTCAGCCGTCGCGGCTGACAGCACACGTGTGAGACGCGTACTGCGCGCGCGGTGGTACGCGTCTCCTACACGTGTACGCGTGTGGTCGCGTGTCCTCCGTACACGTGGGAGTACACGTGTGCGCGTGTGTGGTTCGTATTGATCTGATCTAAATCTAATCGCGAACCGCCGTTATGCCACACGGCCCCTCCTCAAGAGTGAACGTCCGCGTTCACCCTTGAGGAGTGAGAGAGCCATGTCCGACCCGGTTGCTTCCCGAGCCTTAGTCCTGTTCCTCTTTGATCCGGCGTTGTCTTCGGCGCCGTCCACCGATCAACCTTGCCCCCCTTACGTCCCCGCCGTACTCCGTGCTCCCTGGTTTTGCATCCTCATCCATCTCTCCTCACCCGCCGCCGCGGGTGTTCCTCGTCGTTGCCACTCGCGCGCTGCTTACGGCGTCGTCGTCCTCATGTCTTCGCTTCCCGAGGCGCGTCCTTCGCCTGGGGGCTCTTCCGTCGGGCTCCCCGCACTTCTGCCGCTCCCGGGGGCCTCCGTGCCCCCGCGTACAGTACCTCCCCCGGGCTCTTCCAGGGACTCCGTCGCGCATCCTTCTCGCGTAGAGGGATTTGTCCCTCCCGCGGCGCCCGCGCTGCCGCCCTTCCAGAAGAGTCGCGGCCCCTCGGGGTCCACCGGGAGTGTGGAATTTCGTCCCTCCTCGTCGGGTGCTGCGCTGCCCCAAGGGGACGACGGCATACGCAGGAAGGTCGGAGAGGTTCCTCCTGACAACATGTCCGACGCGCCGCGTACGAGCGCGCCTTACCAGCCGGGCCCCGGGTCGTATGGGGCATGGGGGAGCTGCCGGCAGCCAGGCCTCCTGCCTCCGAAGACCCGAGGTAATCTCGACGCGCGGGCGGAGTTGGTCGACGACACCACCCAGTGGTTTGGCACCGCCCTGGCCCGCTCGATGCCGCTGCCCGTGGAGCGGTTCAGGTTCCCGTGGCGTCGTTACGCCAGAACTGGAATCACCCTCGCGGAATTGTTATCGCGTGACGCTTTGCGCCCTGACCTCATGCGCGTGCGTCGCATTTATGAGGCAGGCCGCGTGGACGAGGCCGGCCTCGTCCTTGCTAGACTGACGGGCAAGGGCGGGGGAGTTCCGTATCAAATCCCCGACGCGATCCCTTGCGACAGGACGTTCGCTTACAATTCTGGCGAAGTCATCTATGTCGACCGCATGGCCGAACACCTGGTTGGTCGTTTACCGGGCGCACCGCGACGGTTCATCCTTTCCGAGGTTGAGGAGCTCTACCTGAGTCCCCGTCCTTATGCCTATTCGAAGGCTCGCGTGGCTCTCCAGAAATCGGCGAGCTCCCTCATGCGCCTCTACTCGGTCGCGGTGTCGCCCCACTACTGGGCGACCTACCGCCACTGCCAGGAGGATGACGGCCGCGTCTTCAGATCGGCGTCCTTCGAGCAAGATATCACTCGGAGGGACTTCCCCGAGCGACCGGAAGCTGTGCGGGAGTCCCTTCCGTCTTTCGGAGTACACGCCTTGATTCCGTATGCTTTAAAGCATTTTGGTTACGCCTGTGTGGACCCCGACCACCCGGCCCACGCCGAGCTTGTACACAACTTCGAACGTGAGTGGGCGTGGGCCCTGGGTAACGCGTTTATGGCCGAGGTCCACATCAACCGTCGCGTGTTTGTTCAGCCCACTGGGGTCCTCGCGTTGCTTGGAAGGGTTGCTTCCAACCTCCCCGTTGTACTACTCCACCCCCTGGAAGCGAACTCCAAACACGCGATGTGGTACTTCGTCTCTGTGTTATCCCTTATGCACCGCGCGTGTCAAGTCTCCGAGCGTACGCATCGCCCGTTTACCGACTACACCACGGGCGAGCGGAGCGCTTTTCTCCTGTACGACCTGCGGTCCGACGCGTTCGTCGCGAAGCCAGCCTCTCCCCAACCTTCGCTGATTACCACGGGGAGGGGCCGGTGTGGCCTCCGTCCGTCGCGAGGCTCAACGTAAGCGACACCAAGAGGTGGACAGCGATGTCCCGGCCTTTGCGACGTCGCGCATGATCAATTTCCAGTCGCCGAAGGCATCCGGTGTGTCTCCTCAATTTGCGTCGGGGGTTCCGCCTGTTCCCCCTCTGAGTTTGGCGCGTCAAGACCGTATTCCCCCTTCTGCAACCCCACAGCTCGTCTTATCGCCGGGGGACATCTTGGCCATTCCCGGCCTGGCTCGTGCCCTCGGGACCTCGTCTCGTCGGGTTTGGAAGGTCGCCGGGTTGTTGAGCACCCTCGCCAGCTGGTACCTTACGCGCAGCGACGAAGCGCCCCGGATCAACGCGGAGCGGGAGGTCCACGCGACGGATCTCCGCCGAGCTCAAGGAGCCTTAGACGATTTCCGTGAATCGTCCCGTCGGCAGTCGGAGGCTCTCGAGCGTGCTCTGGCGGATCGCGACCGATACCGCCGCGAGCGGGACGGTCTCCGTGTCGCGGCCGCCACAAATGGGGTCAGTATAACGAGAGTGTAGTATAACCCCCCCTGGGGGCTTTTTAGGTAGATTGGATCAACAACAGGATCCCCTACTGTAGAGCTCGACGCTCTACAGTACAACCACGCGTGTCCACGTGTACACCACGGGGGACAACGGACACGCGCATACACGTGAACACGTGTACCACACGCGAACGAAGCGCGCACGCACCACGGGTAATACGTGTACTGTCAGCCTCGACATAGCTGACAGTATTACAGTGCAGGCCGACCTGCACTACAGTAGCCCGCTACAGTACCTCGGTACTGTAGTGTTATGATAGATTGTTTTGTATATTAAATATGGAGCGGACCGACGGCGGCGGAGGGGGACAAGTACGGACTTGTCACCCACCGACCGTCAAGGTCCGACTTCCCGCTTATTCTAAGGTAGCGCTCGCTAACTACCTTAGAGCGGCACCGAGCGCGGGTTGAGGACGCGCGCGGTACGCCCACGAGTCGGCTCCGCCTCCGCCCGTCGGTACTGGATCGTTACCCAGTACCGCACCGGGGCGTCGAGGCGTCGAACCGCTCGCGCGTACCGGCGTCCTCCCCGTTCCCGCTCTACCACGCTACCCGGGCCCGCTGCCCGGTGCCGTTAGCTGGTGTCCTGCTTCACCCCCGTCTTCCTGTTCGGACGGGGTCTACGTCGAGCTGTGCTTACACCCCTCTCCGTTGGGGGTGTGTATGCTACAGTGGTCTCCCGACCTAGAAGACCCTGGAGTCCGATCTCCGAGAAGATTTCCGCTTCCCTCCGCGAACCGATCGCGTCGAGATGAGCCAAGAGTTTGAGCCCTCGATCCGCTCCGAAGCGGCGGATCTGAGTCCGGCCGCTGTGCAGTCCCCATCCGCCCCGTCGGGCGACGGCGACGCAGGTCCTCGTGACCGCGAACCGTCGCTCGGATCCTCCGAGGAAAAAGCGGCGGCGATGTTCGAACGCATAGCCGGATACATCGAGGAAGTCTGTACTTCCCTTCGGATCGATGTATCGGACCATGTATACACTCGATGTATGGCCGAACTCCGCTCCCTGCGTGAAGGGAGGTTCGATAGAGTGACGCAGTCCTTAGAGAATCTCGGAGCACTGATCGACGAGTTACACTCGCGGATAGTGCTCGTCGAAGACTCCTGTTTCGCCTCCCCCGGACCGTCCGGGCAAGGTCGCCCTGAGAGGCCGACCTCGGTGAGACGACCCGAGGACCGAACCTCTCCGTCCGCAGAGCAATTGGGTGCGTTCGCGCACCTCTCCGCTGAGCTCGACGCCACCCGTTGGCGTGCTCGTGACATGGAACGTACCATGGCCGAAAGGCTACCCGGTGCCCCCTCGAGAGGGCCCGGTGGTACCGTACCTCCGAGCGCCGCCGCCCCCGAAGGTTGGCGTCCGACTGGTGCCGCTACCAGTCGGACTGCAGAAGGAAGCTGTCCTCCGATAGACGCGAACTTCGCGTCTGAGACCCAAGTCTTGACGCCTATCGCCGGAAGTAGGCGGCAAGTGGACCACGTATCGTACGCGAACGAACAGGACCGTGGAGGAGCCGCCCGCGGATCCGGAGAACCGATGTTCTCCGTCGATCCCGGCTGGGGCGGCTACCCGCCGGCGAGTTACGCCGAGCATCCAGGTCCGGTAGTCGTCCGTACGCTACCGGTTACCTCCTTCGGCACTCTGGGTCCCGCTGAATCCGGGCTCGAGCCGGTACATACGATGATCCAAGAGTTCAGCGCCGTTGCTGACTATCGTATTTACCGCTTGGATAACACCTCGAGGCTCGTTACCTCAGGTGACGCGGGACGGATCGCGAAGTACGTCCAACGCTGTCGTGGGATCTGTCCCACGATGCGCAGCTTCGACGGTACCGATCCGATCCAGCTGCTGCCGTTCTTGAAGGATATCCGAATCACCTTCAACTCGCAACACCTGACCGAAGGTGTTGCGGTACGAGTCCTCGCGCACTTCTTCGAGCGCGACGCGGAGCGCCTGTATACGAGTTATACGATGCGTGGCCTCCGCGCCGGCCAGCTCCACGACGACGTGAGCTGGCCGGGGCTCGTTAATCAATTCTTAAAACGCTACCTCACGGACGACGTGTTAGGTGAAGCGTACGACGCTGTCGCTACGGCGCGACAGCAATCGCATGAGACGGAAAGCACGTTTGCTGACCTACTCGAGACTGCCGCGTTCCGATGCACGGCAGTCTTCTCCGAACAGTCCCTCGCGCACTACTTCGTGCGGGGACTGGCACCGGCAACCCGTGCCGCAGTATCCGAAACTGTGCAAAGGCTGCCAGGCAGTCAGAAGACCGATCTTCCGACCATCCGCCGTATCGCCACGGCGGAAGGTACAACGTACCGCGCCCGGCGTGGTTTACCTCTGCCGGATTCGAAACTGGCAGGGAGGGCTGGCAGGACTACGAAGTCCGCCGGGACAAGTTCGCCCGCCTCGACCCTCCATATCGGGGAGGATGAGTGGCAGGCCGAACCTGTCCTCATTACGCAAGGAGCAGGGCCCGTGGGGGCACGAACCCCCTCACCGATGTCGACCGGAACGACATCGAGTTACACGACCGCATTGGCGGCCCTTCCGAGAGTAACAAGGGGCACGGACCCCCGCGTCGCCGAGCTCGATATCTCGAGTCGAGATAGGGGAAGCGCCTTGCCTCGCGTGCCCCTCCTCACCGATGAGGAGGTGCGGCACGCGGCGACCTTCGCCTCAACGGACGGCAGCGCGTACGTGTGCTGGCTATGCCGTACGTACGGGCATGCCATGTACGCGTGCCCGTGCCTGTCGCCGGAACAACGAATGTTCACGGCGTACAGGAACTACCGCTACCAGATGGAGACGCGGCCCGGTGCGCGTAATCTCCTCCGGCAAGCGGTGGGCGAGGGCCGTCCTCCGCGTCAAGGTTTCCCGAACCGAACGGGTGGGGGCGCACGCTTCGCCCCCCGTGGAGGCGGGTACCGTCGTAACGAAGTCGATCGTCGGGATCGACCCGCCTACCGGCAGGCGGACACAAGGTACCCGCGCCAAGGAGAGAGAGGGGACCGAGACCGTTCTCGGTTACCCCAACAGGTACAAAATGCGATAATGTACCTGCAAGACTGGGTAGAGGATCTGTACCCTCTACCCACGGAGGGTCACGAAGGCGAGCTGACTCGCTTCGTCCCCCATATCCTGCGACGACCGGACGCCTCAGGTCAAGGCCCGGAAGTACCCGAATACTTCGCCACGGCCGCCGAGCCGCAGTGGGGGAATCGTCCCGACCCACGCGGCCGGCTACCGGAAGAAGACCTGGGCGTCGATAGCCAGGAGGTTAGCTCCGATAGCACGGGTAGTTCGAAAAAAGGGTAAAGACGGTTACGTACACGCGGTCGCGTGAGCCGTCTTGTCCCCACGAACTAGACCCGACCCCGCGTGCTCGCCAAGGACACGGGGGTATTGTCCGATAATACATCCCCCGCTACCTGAGGCGAGCACGGGAGCTCCTGTAATGCCGATACAGGAGGGAGCGCACGTCGAGGCCTCCGAAGGCCCGACGTTAGGGGAACAAGACACCGGGACAGCCGACGTTCCGGTGAGGCGTAACGATGGCGACGGGGGCAACGACGACCGAAAAGATTCGGTCGATCCCCTGACTCCCGCGAGCCCAAGGTCGCCGGAGAAAGGTCCGTGTCGTACGGAATCGAATAATCCGAGGGGCCTCACTGATCCGCGGACGCCCCAAGGAAGGGGGAGAAGGAAACGCAAGCGGGGCCAGCACCGAAATCGAAGGCCCGGGCGGAACGACCTCACCGATAAGGCCGCCCCAAAGGTTGTCGACGGCGTCATTTGCCTTATGACGTCGAATATTTACAACGTCCTCGGCTCGATAGCCACAGAAGGAAATGCATTTAAACCCCGCACGATCGCCGTCGATACGTGCTCGGGGTATAATCTGGTGAGGAAGGCCGACCTTCCCCCCGATTGGACGCGTTACGTCGTGTACGACGCACCTCTGCCACGATTGGCAGGCGCGAATAGCAACCCCCTCAAGCTTTCGGCCGTCGTCCGCCTGGTCGTGCAGTTGAGGAACACGGTGTTCCGAATTCCGTTCGTAGTCGCGGACCAGCTCGCCGTGCCGGTCTTCCTCGGCACGGCCTTCATCGATACGCACGTGCGATGTATCGACATCGAGGCTCAACGGATGGAGCTGCGCCAAGGCGGCTCTGTTGCAATCGTCGACGGAAAAGGGGAGCCGACTCCCCGTACCAGGCGTAGCGGACGCCAGACGAGACGGCCCGATGTACGAGAAGAGGCCCCGCAGGCGATCCGAATCGCCCGCTGGGTCATCATCCCCGCGAGGTCGCAAGCCCGAGTGCGCGTCACCACCGCGGGGAGGGGCCTCGTATTCATGGAGCCGAAGCCGTCACTTCAACACCGACATGGAGTGAGGCTGACGAACGGCGTCGTCGAGGTACTGCCGAATCAGACCTTCGACGTCCTCGTTGCGAACTTTTCGCGACGGAAGAGGCGGCTTCCGAAGCACACCGTCGTGAGGTACGCGACGCGCAACCCCCTCGCGATCCTGACGCCCGAACGTCGCGTCGCCGAGGGGGTCGCACACGCGCTACACCTGACCGACTTGACCGATCAAGTCGGGAAGGCAAGAGCTGGACGACCAAGCTCCGAAGAGCTAGAGGCCGTTAGGAGGGAACAGGTGGGTACGGACGATCGGCCACCTGGAGACCAACCGACGGCGGGAGGCACCGTAAGCCCCCACAAAAAGGATCCCAAAAATCCACCGATGGATTGGGAAAAAGAGGTGGACTTCTCATACATCGACGATGACAAGCTCCGTGGCCACGTACTTGAGATGCTCCGTAAGCATTCGAGTCTGTGGAGCGGTGCGCTCGGAACGATCCGAGCCACGGAACACCGCATCTCTCTCGAACCGGGAACGAAACCGATTCGTTCGATGCCCTATCGGAAGGGGCCCGCCATGCGCGAGATGGTTGCCATGGAGGTCAACCAAATGCTGAACGCAGGGGTTATCGAACCCGCGAGCACCGAGTGGGCGTCCCCGGTGGTGCTCGTCCCGAAGAAAGACGGCTCTCTTCAATTCTGCGTGGACTACCGGCGTCTCAACGCGAAGACGGCAGCGGATTCGTATCCGCTGCCCCGGATGGACGACTGCATCGACTCGTTAGGAGATGCAGCCGTCTTTACGACGTTGGACTGCAATTCCGGTTATTGGCAGATCCCCGTCGCTCCGGAGGACCGGGATAAGACCACGTTTACGACGCACATGGGCACGTTTCGCCACCTGCGCATGCTGTTCGGACTAAAAGGGGCACCGGCCACCTTCCAACGTGCATTGGATATTATCCTTTCCGGAGTCCGCTGGCAAATATGCCTCGTCTATCTCGATGACGTCATAGTGTTCTCGCGTATGGACGCGGAACACGCGAAGCATCTCGACACTGTCTTGAGCTTGTTAGGGAGTGCCGGCATCTCCCTCAAGCTCAAGAAGTGTAGCTTCTTTCAACCGAAGGTACACTACCTGGGGCACGTCATCTCCCCAGGTAAGTTGAGCGTGGCCGATACGGCGGCCGACGCCTTCCGAACGTTCACGTTCCCGAGGACGCTGACGCAGGTGCGCTCGTTCCTCGGGGCGTGTAACGTATATCGCCGCTTCGTTAAGGGCTTCTCGAAAATAGCCCGTCCGTTGACGGATATGACGCGCAGGGATTCCGATCCTGACTTCGATAATCCTACCGAGGATCAACTCCAGGCGTTCGAGAACCTTAAGGAGTGCATAATCGCTCCGCCGATCCTCGCGTTGCCTCGGCATGGACGACCGTACATGATCGACACCGACGCGAGCGCCTACCAACTAGGCTGCACGCTGCTCCAAGAGCACGACCAGCCAAACGATTGGCGCTCCGTTGGGTATTGGTCTTACTCGCTGAACGACAGCGAACGAAACTACAGCGCTACCGAGCGCGAATGCTTCCCCGTAGTGTGGGCTGTCCGCACACTACGGCCGTACGTTGAAGGCACGAAGTTCACCGTCCGAACAGATCACGACGCCCTGAGGTGGCTCATGTCCCTCACCGAGAGTTCCCGAAGACTCACCCGGTGGCGGCTACGTCTGGCTGAATACGACTTCACCATTCAGTACCGCCCCGGGCGCGTGCACCAGGTACCGGACGCCCTGTCACGCCTCGTGTCGCCGAGAGTCGCCGACGACCTTCGCCCCAGCGTCGAGGTGGATGACGACATTCCCACCTTCGACGCAGGCACGACCGTTCGAGACGTATCGAACGAGCTCGCGGGCCACGTTTGCATCGCGAGCTGCGACCACGAGGTCGAGCACATCTTGGCGACGACACGGAACCAAGCCAGCTCACGAAGAACGTCGCGCGCCCGAGCGCGCGACAAGCCGAGGGGCGACGACGAAGCCCCAGCTCTCCAAGGACCCAATTCGTTCTGGGAGGAGAATGACGAGTTCGACGCCACCGACATCGAGCGCACCGCAGACCACGAGGCTGGCGCGGCCGACTCTTCGGTCGCCCCTCCGCAGGATGACCTTCCGGCTCCTCTTACGATAGAGGAGATTGCCGAAGAGCAACGCGTGGATGACTTCTGCCAAACCGTTTTGGCACGACAGTCAGAGTCCCGGGACTCCCCGTTCTTCGAGGACCACCAGGGGGTGCTCAAACGGAGACACCCCTTCAACCCTGCTATCGTGCAGGTGGTGGTACCTCGGACGCTCCGCGCTAGGCTCCTTCGCCTGTGCCACAACCCGGTCATCGCAGGGCACCCGGGCCAGAACCGTATGTACTACGCGCTCCGTCGCGAGTACTACTGGCCCCATCTGGCCGCAGATGTTGCCGCCACGGTGCGAGGTTGTCGAACCTGCGCGATGAACCGGGTCAAGCTGAGGAAACATCTCAACCGATTGAGATTGTTTCCAGCTACGAGGCCGCTCGAGAGTCTGGCCATCGACATCTTGGGGCCGCTCCCCAAGACGAAGTCAGGAAAACGGTTCCTGCTCGTGATCACGGACCGCTTTAGCAAGCTGACGCAAGTCGTTGCGCTTCGCACGATAACCGCATACACCGTCGCAGTTTCGTTCTGCGAATCATGGGTGTTTAAGTACGGCGTCCCGCGCACGTTGCTGTCCGATAACGGACCGCAGTTTAATGCCAAGTTTTTCCACAGCACGTGCCGTGTTCTGGGGATAACTAATATGTACACATCGGCGTACCATCCCCAGACGAACGGGCAAGTCGAGCGGTACAACCGAACGATCGCTGCGATGCTACGCAACTACGTAGGCGAGCATCAAGATGACTGGGACATGTACGTGGGGCCGCTTACGTATGCGTATAACTCCCACGTACACCGCACCACCAACACGACGCCGTTCGAGCTCGTGCTCAGCAGACCACCGCCGGAGTTCTCGCTTCGACGAGCCGACGGTGACGTTCCCCCTGCCGACAGGGGGAACCAACGTGCCGAATTCCTCAAGACCTTGGATTCGACAATCCAGAGGGCCTACGGGAGCCTGCGACGGACGCAGGCTCGCTACAAGCGCGACTTCGATAAGCGCATACGACGGATCAATTCGCGACTCCATCCGGGAGAGTACGTATACCTCAACCCCACCGACGGGGGGAAGACTTCGAACAAGCTCGCGTCCCCCGCAGTCGGACCCTACCGCGTCCTCGCGAACGACCACCGAACCATCACGATCGATCGTGATGGGGTCACTGAGCGGGTCTCCGCAGATCGTTGCGTATACGCGCCACCGCCGACGGACGCATTACGGGCGAGCACAACAACCCCAGCTGACCTCGCCGACAAGGTCAGAGAGGGGACACAGTACGCTGTCGAGCGAATACTGAAGCACCGGGATATGGAAGACGGAACTATCGAGTTCCTCATCAAGTGGGCGGATTTCGACACGCCCACCTGGACTGCGCGGACTCACGTCCCGGAGGAGTTGGTGTCTCGTTACGCCCAACGCCTCCGGAGACGCACCGGCATGGACCTCAACTCAAACGTGAACGCGGACGTTCACGCTTGAGGAGGGGGCCCCCAACCGCTCCTTTTGGGATAAAGGTAACCGACCGCGGTTGGACAAAATTCCGATAAAGGGGCGAGGACACCGGTCCTCCAACCTCCCCCGACGGGGAAAGAGTCACACGACTCCAGGAGCAACACCGGACGAAGATCCTCGAAAGGAGCACGCAAACGCGAAGAAGTCGCGTGACAGCAAGCAGTACGGGCTGCCCTAGACAATCCCAGCGGAAGCGGCAACTAACGGAGAAGAACAACGCACCCTCCTAGCCGACAATACGGACCAGAACCGCGGTAGCCCACAGGGGTATTAACACGACAGCATGAGTCAGGGGGTCCCGAATCCCCTCGCAGCCACCGGGGCGCAGCAGCGATCTGCATGAACTCTCGAATCGTCAATTGTTAAACGCCAACTCACGGGGTAGGGCGTGGGATTTCACGCGCTCTGTAGCGTGCCATACCCACCGAAAGGGTCGCCTCGATAACCTGGCGTCGGTGCGTGAGTACGCGAACGTACGGGGCGCCTAAAATAAGGCACGAGGAGCAATGGAGGCGTACCCATGCTCAAGGTACGGACCACGTGAGGACGAGGTGAACAAGCCCGACGCGCAATTAATACGTCGGCGCAGAACTCGTGCCACAACTGTCGACTCGCCTCACCGTCAGCCTGCGGTACGCACTGTAAATTCGGTACAGACCGTTCTGGCAAACCGCCGCCATCGACGGCAGAAGGTTAAAAACAGATGAAATTAAGGGTGAATGGGAAATTACACAGCCACGCGCGGGTGGCACGTGCGGGAAGCGCCACCGAGCCACATGTAATCGATGACAGGGCAGCGATACGTGCGTCGCGCCCGACACTTGGCAATAACCACCCCACGGGCGGGGACTAATTTTTTGGCAAAAATACATTTTCGCGGGAAAATTATGTTTTGGAATTATTTTTTTGGGGGATTTAATCAAGGTCAATGCGCTTCTGCGCCCGTGCAGGGCTGGACAGCGCGCGCGCATGCGTGTCGCACTGTAGAGAATGCCATCTGCAGCAGTTGCCGGACAGAAACGCGCACGCGCTCGCGGCACCTGCCTTCACTACCTGCCCCGCGTCTCGGCTCCCTCCTTCCGCCCGCGCGATGCTGCTCCGCCGCGCGCGCTGACACCGCGCTGCCCTACGAGCCCTCGCCCCCGACGGTGAGGGGGCCAAAGAGAATTGCATTCGTCGCGCGCCGCGCCCTCGCCATCGGTAGCGAGGGTTGCGAAGGATAAGGACCGTCGTCACGCGTCGTCGCGCGCCGCGCCCTCGCCATCGGTGGCGAGGGTCGCGAACGATAAGGACCGCACCGCACATTCGTCGCGCGCCGCGCCCTCGCCATCGGTGGCGAGGGTCGCGAAGGATAACGACCGCGCCGCGCATTCGTCGCGCGCCGCGCCCTCGCCATCGGTGGCGAGGGTCGCGAAGGATAAGGATCGTCGTCGCGCGTCGTCGCGCGCTGCGCCCTCGCCACGGACGGCGAGGGCCGACAAGTCTACAGTACGACGGGGGCGGGCGATACCGACCGCCACCGCCCGGGCACAGGTTCCGGAGCGCCCCCGCTCGGGCCGGTATAATGCTGCGAACCGTGCGGCGGGAGCCGATGGCGCCGGCGCGCCCGCCAAGAAGGCGAGGTACGCCAGATAGAAAACGGACTTCGCGTCTTCGCGCTCTTGACTCGACGGCGAGCGGCAAGAAGAAGGGTAGCGAACGACTACGCGTCCGCGCACTTCCCCGATGGGGAGTGGCGCCGCCAGTGAGGCGAACGTCGCGAGCGCAATTGTGAATGCCGATCACACACCGGACGGACCTCCGCGCATCGGACGCTGCGGTCGTACGAGAGGAGCCGTTCACTCTCGCGCCTCCCGTTGCTCTACGAAGAGAGCCATGTTCGAACAGCATGATGGGCACGCAGAGTGACGACCGTCGGCAACTGCGAGGGGAGAGACGCGACCCGTAAAGGCGCCGCACGAAGCGCCTCGTACGCGATCGTCGCCCCGGACAGGACGACAGCCAACGGAAGGGGTGAACAAGAACGGAGAGCACGACGCACGAGGAGGTGAGGAACGAACGCAGGCGGGGGGGAAATAGGGAAACGAGGATCGAGTCTGGGAACGAAGCACGAGTCACCCTACAAGCACATGTGAACGCGGACGTTCACACTTGTGGAGGGGGCCGTGTAGTATAACCCCCCCTGGGGGCTTTTTAGTTAGATTGGATCAACAACAGGATCCCCTACTGTAGAGCTCGACGCTCTACAGTACAACCACGCGTGTCCACGTGTACACCACGGGGGACAACGGACACGCGCATACACGTGAACACGTGTACCACACGCGAACGAAGCGCGCACGCACCACGAGTAATACGTGTACTGTCAGCCTCGACATAGCTGACAGTATTACAGTGCAGGCCGACCTGCACTACAGTAGCCCGCTACAGTACCTCGGTACTGTAGTGTTATGATAGATTGTTTTGTATATTAAATATGGAGCGGACCGACGGCGGCGGAGGGGGACAAGCACGGACTTGTCACCCACCGACCGTCAAGGTCCGACTTCCCGCTTATTCTAAGGTAGCGCTCGCTAACTACCTTAGAGCGGCACCAAGCGCGGGTTGAGGACGCGCGCGGTACGCCCACGAGTCGGCTCCGCCTCCGCCCGTCGGTACTGGATCGTTACCCAGTACCGCACCGGGGCGTCGAGGCGTCGAACCGCTCGCGCGTACCGGCGTCCTCCCCGTTCCCGCTCTACCACGCTACCCGGGCCCGCTGCCCGGTGCCGTTAGCTGGTGTCCTGATTCACCCCCGTCTTCCCGTTCGGACGGGGTCTACGTCGAGCTGTGCATACACCCCTCTCCGTTGCGGGTGTTTATGCTACAGAGAGTAAACCCTCGTTGTACTGACCCCATTTGTGGCGGGTGCGGAGGAGGGCCAAAGTACACATTAACGAGGGTACACTGTACCTTGTAGTGTAAACCACTGTAAGCCTACTTACACCCACGAAATCAGCCCATCTTGAGTGGGCCAGGTACGATGGACTCGGCCTTCTTTTGCCCAGCAGACAGGCTGTATGAGAGGCGCAGTGAGAGCTCACAGAGCAATACTCAGCACAGTACAGATCTGCACGGACCTGCACTACTGTACAATGACATTGTCACGTAGCGCACACGCTCTTTTGTGCAGAGCACGCACAGTGCTCTGCTCTCTGTTCCGCTCAACGGATCGAAATGAAGCTCGGAGGTCTATAGACTCGACCCGTTTAGCGGAGTAGAGATCTGTGCAGGTGAGCGGATGGCCTGTCTCTGCAATGATCATCTTTTGAGTGCTCTTTATGACTGTGCGCCCGCCGTAGATGCAGCTCGCATGGGAGTACTCACGCGTGATCAGTTTGAGATAGAGTCGAGACTGCAACTTGCTCATTGAAAATGAACCCGAAAGCGGTAGATGACAGCGACTCCCGCCGCGCTGCTGCGGCGGCGCAGTCCGCGGCGGCGACAGCGAACGAGGCCGCGAGCGTGGCCACAGCGGCGCAAAGGAGGCTCGAGGAGCTTTGCAGCGAGGCGGTTCGCGCAAAGATATCGCGCAAAGCTGTAACGTCCGCCGAGAAGCTGTCGGCAGTCAAGGTACTCGGGTCCCTCGGAGGTGGGGAGTGGGCAGCCAAGGCCAGAGTGAATGAGGGGGATGGTGGAGCCCCGTGGAATAACTCTACTGTCGCGAGACGCATCGGCGTGTCAAAGTCCGCAGTAAGCGCCTGGAGAAAACGGGCGAGGGATTATGAATGCGACTCGAAGCGGGGGGCGAGCGCGAAGCGCGTGCGCTTAGGAGCGTACCCTCTAGTTGACGACGCCCTTGAAGAGTATTTTGCCACCGCGAGGTCTTTAGCAGGGGGCTCGAACGTCTTTTTTACGGATGTAGCCCTGCAGCAGAAGGCCATCGAGCTCTAGAAGCTAATCCTTGAAAAGCTCTTTTCTCACATTGCTCGCGCACAGGCGTCTGAGAGGCCCGGTGAGAGCGCAGTGCTGTCTAAAGCCGCGTCGCATCTCACGGGGTTTAAAGCCTCGAACGGCTGGGTGAGGAACTGGAAGAGTTGGGCTGGCATCGCCTCCCGCAAGGGGTGCGGGGCATCCGGGCAAATGTCACCTGACAGGCTCACAGCTCACAGAGCAAACCTGCGCAAGAAGATCGCCGGTGTTGCCCTGGATAGCCTCGTAAATTCCGACGAGGTTGGCGTTCTGTACCGCAGCGGCCCGAGTCGCTCCAACCAGACGGCACAGGGGCACGCGGGGCATGTCATCAGGAAGGACCGCCTGTCAGTGCTTCTTTCTGTGTCCGCAGATGGATCGAAACTGCCTCTCTCCATAATCGGGCCGTCGAAGCGCCCCCGGTCGTTTCCCCGGCACTGCAACTTGCCCGTGGAGAAGAATGTCTTCTACTTCCACCAAGCAAACTCGTGGATGACAAGAGGGATTTGGGCATCCATTACTCGCGGCATGGGGAAGTCGGCGGTGCTTCAGAGAAGATCCGTGGTCAATATTGTAGACAATTGTTCTGCCCATGGCATCAACGACGATGTCACGGGCTACAAGCCACTGCTCTTGCCGCCAAACCTCACTTCTGAGCTCCAGCCAGTCGATTTAGGCGTAGGCCGCAGCTTTAAGGCGGCGTATCGCCGCCTCCTTGTCGCAAAGATAATCTCGTTTGTTGATGGGATGGTGGGTGAGCAGGCGGCAAGACGAGCGCCCCCGAAGTTCAAAATATCCGAAATCGTCACATCGTGGGATGGCGTTTGTATGATTGCGAAGGCCTGGGATATGGTGCCGAAATCAGTCATTTTGCGCTCATGGCTCAAATCAGGGATTTTATGTCCGCACCAAGACGATCAGGCCCGTCGCATACTGGAGGCCATTGTGGATGTTGTGGAGAAGGCAAAAAGGGCGCCGTGTTGCAGCTGTCTGCCGTGTGAAAAGGAGGCCGCGTCCGCCGCTGCGGCCGCTGCTCGGCGGCGAGGAGAGCTGTACCTCAGCAGCCAGGCAGCTGACGGGCGCGATGATGCGCCGGCCGACCTCTCGCCAGGCGCCGACGCGGCGGCATGCGCCGACACAGGCGCGCTGGAGGGCCTCGGCGGCGACCTAGAGGCGCTGCGCTCGAAAGCGGGCGCCCTCGACCGCAGCTGCATCGACGACCAGCTCAGGGGCTTCATCGACAGTGACTTTAGCGTCGAGGCGTGCGCCGGAGCTGATGGCTCGGATGATGGGTCCGCGCCGCAGATGGAGTCTGCAGCTGCTGATGCTGTAACTGACGAGGCGATCAGCCGCATTTTGGGGCCGCTCTCCACGGCGGACGAGCAGGCCGTGAATGACGGCGAGCTGAGTGTGGGTGAGGACTCTGCACAAGAGGGCGGCGAAGACATCGAGAGAGTAGCGCTGCCAGAGTATCTCGGCACCATCTCCAAGCTGGCGCGGCAGATTCGCGGCTTTCTCACCGCCAGTGGGGAGGGTATGGATGACTCTAAGCTGTTCCTCAGGCTTCTCAGCCTCGAGGAGGAAAGAGTTAGGAAGATCATTCACACGCGCCTCAAGCAGTCGAAGATTGACCGCCACTTCTCACCTTTCACCGGGTAACGCATGCTTCCTTGCCCCCGGTAGACTATCTGACAAGCTTCGTGCGCTGGCCTTCTATGCTTACTTCTCCTGCCTGCACTGCTTTGCTCAGTCCGTGCAAGAGATCTCATCCTCATTGCTTTCTCACTCTCTCACTATCTTTGTAAAGAGATGGCTTCAACAGTAATATGCCTGCGTTTAGGAGCAAGTCTAGACTACAGCCGCGCATGCGCAGCTAGCATTCTACAAAGGGGCTAGCGTGCCTGACTGTATAGACGCCGCCACGTGTTCACGGGCGTCAACTGCCGCGAACTGTGACCCTAAAGGAAGCAGTGAAGCCAGCAAGTAGCAATACACAAGGGCGAAAGCCCCACAAGAGGCACTGTCACTTTGGGTGCATCTCTGGGCTGCTCGTGAGTGCACATACTCCGTCCCGCTTTCATCACCACTTGCAGCGCCAACTACCTTAACCGCCAGCTCCGACGCGGTCATGTCCACTCCGTCCAGCGACGCTACTGCTTGGCGAAAATTTGGCGCGGTGGGCAAGGAGTCATACGTCGTTGCCTCGCACCTCTGCCTATCAACATGAATAAGTCTCCAGTGATTCCCAGCTGATGCACCTATCCGCCTGATGGCCCCCGTTCCTAGGTCAACGCAATGCATAAACAAAGCATGACGGGACCTCTCTAAACCGTGTCGCGACGCGCTTAGACCCCTCATGAATGACGCTGCCATCAAGTCTGCATGTGTCTCACGCGATGAGGCATACGAGAGCATAAAGGAGTCGGCGATGTAGAACCCTGTCGGGGGGCGTTAGAGAGGACATCCAATACGCATCGACGATCTCGTCGTTGAGTCATCCACTAGCCAATCGCGGAGCCCATTTCTCGCACGCATGCTTAGACCCAGACCGGACCGCCCGGCGCACCCATTCGCGCGGGCGCTGGAGTAGAGCAGTGAGGGAGGTGCCCGTAGCCGGGGATGACGAGCCAAGGGCGCCTGTGGCTGGCACGGTCGGCTTGGCGCTTGTCGCGGTAGGCGCCAGGCTGCTTGCCCTACTCGAGCCTTTCCCACGGGCACGGCCAAAACCGCGGGCAGCGCCTGCTCCAGTTTCCTGCAAGCTTTGCCCCGCAAAGTTCGCGGACCGCGCCGGTCGAGACCTGCGCTCAATGATGAACGCCTGTATGACACTGCAGAAGCCTGCAAAGGGGACAAAGGGCCCCGCAGCGTCAGTGCCGCTGTCGCACATGCCGAGTACGGAGAGCGCACCCGGTCTGCGCGTGGTCTCTGTGCAGATCCACACTACACTCTGTGTACGCGCAGTGGGATGTGTGCACTGATCAAATACGCAATGCCGTCCTAGAGGGATGGCGCGTATCCGGGATATCTGCAAAGTCCGCACGTGTACTGGTGGCACCTTTTGTTTTATTTTTGATTAAAATGGGAGGGTACACATAGTGTGCAGTGTACCCCCGAATGAGAGGTCAAATGAGGGGTCCTGCCTACAACGAACCGTACCGAAAGTAACCAAAATTATACAAATCTTGAGGCTTCACTGGGCTCCAAAGGGCACTCTACCGAGGGTTCCACTGTATAGTATGGGTACACTACGATCGAGGGAAACCTTCGATTCTGGCCCATATGGGCATATGTGGCGGGCAATTCTGGCCGAAAGTGCACTATAGCGAGGGAGTCAATGTATCGTGAGGTCACTATAACGAGGGTTTACTCTGTAGTGGATACCACTATGGTTGGATAGCTGGATAAACATGTTTATCCAAACCACACCTCATGTTTATCCAAAAATGTTTATCCAGCTATCCAACCATTTCTTTTTCTTTAATTTTTTCCTCAACCCCCGTCTCTTCGCAAAACCCCTGTCCCCAAAGTTCCCACCCCTTTCCAATCCCAAACCCATCTCCTACACAACTGTACACTACAGTACATCGCCCAGTGTATAAGCTTCGCCCCACCCCCCACCGCCCCTCAGGCCTCAGGCCGTTGACCCCGGCAGATACCCGACTCCTCTACGACTCCTTTAAACAACCAATCCCCCCATCCCTTTCCCAACGGCTACGTCCTATCCCCCTCCCACATCCCGCTCCTTGACACCCTCCTGCCCTCTCGCCCTTCATTTTTTCTCACTTGAATTCCCCCACTGCCCGTCCGCAAACCCATCACCTGGTGACGGTCTTTGCGTCCACAACCCGCCTCGCTCACCCTTGTTCACGAAAACCACACACATGCCTCTCAGAAAAGCAAAGCGTACATTGCTGCAAGCGTATGGCGCTGAAGAGAGAACAAAACTTGGACAATAATCAATCAATTGTAACGGATTTCTCCAAGTAAAACCGCGTTGTAAAACAGTGAAAAGTGATTTGCGAGATCCTCCCTTGAGTAGTGCAATACGCTAATAGTGCAGTATTCCACCGCGTGGCCCTCCTTCTGTTTACACCTCCTCTTCCGCCTGCTCCCTGTGATTCCCCGCAGCGACTGCACAACGAAGACACTGACCCGTCTGTACTACCTGACGGGCTTCACTTTACACTGGACGTGTTCCAATCCAACCCAAATAAAATGCAGTGCCAGTCGAACACCTCCCTCTCCGTTTCACCTGCCCGCGTGCTGTGTTCACTGCGCACCACAATGCCGTGATGACGCGGGGGTGTGGAAGCAGCGAATGCAGGCTCACAATCAAGGTGTGGAGAGGAGTGGTGTAGTGCGGAGTGAGGATAGGCTGTACCGTTCTCGATCTATTCGCTGTACCGGACTACTACTCACACCTTTTCATAAGCGCTTCCTCTTTAGATTGGCTTCCTCACAAAGACACCAATCATGGATTGGAAACGCCCCATGCCGCCGCCTTCTCGCAAGAGATTTGATGCCCATGTCACGGCCGAGAGACACTCGTATGAGACGCCAGGCTGCTGCGACGCTCAGCCATGTACAGTAATGTGTTACAGTATGTGCGTGAAGATGCAAGATATGTGCGGTATGCTAGCTTCTGTTGTACATACGTTAAACTGCCAAACTCCGGCACACGTGCATCCGCTGCGCGTTTCGCTGACGTCTGTCCAAGGTTTGGACTGCAATGTGGTCTTGCAATGTGGTCTACTAGAGGGGTTTATGACGCTAGTTGGGACCGGTTATCCCGACGAACGTGGACTCAAGCATGACCACAGGTCCGTACTCATGGTCTATGGCGGTCTGACAGGGGGTGCTTTGTTATAATGTACGCCATACAATATATAAATATATAAATGGTACTCTCGGAAATTTCTTGTAGAGAAGTCAGACTCTCAACCACTCAAGCAACGGAGCAGCGAACATTCTTGGTACATGTTGGTTCCCGCATGCCGACAGCAGCGCCCAGAGACTGTAAGACACTCGAGTTTCTCATCCTGACACTGTTGTCACTTGTGTCTAGAAGCCCAGGTCGACTCGCTCTCTAGAACCAATCTTAAATTTGGCGTGTACGGTGGCAAGATATCGGCATTTACCGTGAAATGAACACAACAATTACCGAAAGGCAATTCAGGAGTTTGTTGTACGGTTGACATAACGCGATGCGTGTCGCACTCATATCTACAGTCTACACAGATTTTGGAGCAGTGCAGGTACCAGTCACTGCAGTGCAGATCTCGTCGTGCAGACCACGTATCGCATTGCTGTGCCCGAAGCAGAAACACTTTTCGACAGAGATGCAAACACATTGTAGTTACGTACCCTTCGAGTGCATACCCGCCTGCTGTATCTTTCAGGCTGAGTCTCTAGTGCGATGTCCTATGCCCTCCCTTAGGCCTCGACAGTTCATCGAAGTGGTCATATTGTGCAATATGCCGGTAGTCGCCAGTGCGGGCACAAGGATGGCCAGCCCAAACGCCTACATGTCAGCCAAGATATCATGACGTTTTCGACTACAAAATGACCGACAGAGAAGCGACAAGTGACGGTGAGTAGGAGATATCAGGAGCTCTCCAACGTGTTGCCCGGTAAGATCTATAAAGAATTGTTCCTTACGTAGTGTCAATAATACAAACCCTAACAAATCTAAATCATATATCCAGTGCAGTATGGCAACTAGCCCTACACTCGGCCGTATTCTCTTGAAGGGGACGGGGTTGGAGCATTGTACCATTTCGCGCTTTTCGTTCAACGAAAGGAGCGTGAGGCATTAATTTCAAGGCATGTGCCGGACGCATTCACGCCTGCACATTTCTGATTGTTTTGTCGCTGCAGATATGGAAACGGGGTCCTTCAATTTTCCCAATCTGAGGAAGTTTCGCAATCCGAAGAGTCTTGGCAAGCTCTTGGGCCTGCGGAGCCTTTCATTGGACTAGTAGGGTTTGCTCCTCCATCTGCCACTGGGGTACTGCCACGCATCACACGTGTACACTTGTCTAACTCAATGTGACCATCGCATGCTACCTTACCGCGTCTGGATTTTCTCAAAGTAGCCTTATAAGGCGACCCTCCCCCCTGGAATACAGAAGACGAGTTCGTGGAAGCGGAAGGAAGCCGGATCAAACGTATCCAAAATCTTGATGCAGCTGCCAACCAAACCGAACGCCATTTATCCATGCCCAAACAATAGTCGTCAGTAACAACGTATTTAGCAAATCTCGTGGAAACCCGACACATAACTCTATGCACGTCCAAGAAAACATTTACAAAAGAAATGGGTGTGCTGGGGTCGGGGCATACCATCAACAAATTGAAACAAAAAAATAGACCTACCCATTAAGCTCACGGACATGGCGTCTGAACGTCTCGTTCCCTAGACCACGTGCTCGACGGAAGTGACTCGGCGGTTGACGGAAGAAACGGTCTCTTCGACAGTGGAGGACACACTTCTACTGGCCTCCGCCCTTGTCGAATGCGCCATAGCCGGCGGAAGGACGTGGTTGTCTGGCGAAGTTGAAGAGCGGAGGAGGTCGTGGTTGTCGTGGTTATCTGGCGAGGTTGAGGAGCGAAGGAGGTCTCTACTGGCATCCTCCGCCCTTGTCAAATGCGCCATATGCAGCGGAAGGACATGGTTGTCTGGCGAGGTCGCGGAGCGAAGGAGGTCTGTGGGACAATTGCGACACCAATCAATGACCCATCGGACGAGGTAGATGACGTTGACAATTACGAACATACACAAGGCGAGAAAGGAATAGTTCGATTGCCACGGTAGCTCGTGATTGGGGTCAGCAGTCGGCAGGGCTGGAAGGTTAGGCGGTGCGGGTGAGGGCAACGGCATGGCTTCGGACGAGTGTGCGGTGAGCGAGAGTGTGAGGGTCAAGACGAAGAGAAAGCAGGTGCGGGCGAGGGGACGGGACGTGGGGTTAGTGTAGTCGAGCATGGCGAAGAAGGGTGGTGTTCAGTGGATGGATCGTGCTGGTTGTCGGTTGAGGTTGGACCAGTTGTATCGAGGGCGGTGAGGATGGCAGAGTGGAGACGGAAAATAAGGAAGCAACTACATTGCTCCGGGTTTAAATAGGGGGGTGTGTGAGGTGAGTGAGGTGAGGTGGGGTGGGCCGGTGAAGGCGAGAATGAAGGCGAGAAGGGAGGCAGGCGAGAAGGGAGAGCGGGTACTAATTGGCGAAATGACCGTGGCACGGGTTGCCAGCATTGCGATTTGTTCAGGCGTAGATGCGCAGATGCGCAGTACCCTTGGTACTGCATGAGCAACCCAGGAAAATTTAGGACAAAGTAGGGTTGCGATAACGAAGGTAAACCTCACCTTGCTGTTTGGGAGCGATCTAGTTACATTCTCCTGTCTGAGTGACAGGGGCTCGTTCTCATAATATGATATTCATATTATGAAGACAGCTCTTTTTTTGCAAAAATATATAAATTAAATTGAACATTCAAAAAGTCACCTTGAGCACTATTTCCTTAACGTGCTTGTTTTCGGCAATAGCATCTTGCAGAACACCGGGATTGCAGCTTTGAATGCGCGTAAAACTTAAGAATACAAATGCAGATTGAGCATCAAGTTGCCTTTTTGAACTGGCGTTTTTGGTTTCCAAATTATTTTACATGCGGTTTTAGAGTGGTTTAAAAAAAGCTTCTTTTCTAGACATATCTAAAACCAACCACGAAGAACATGCAATTCTCACAAAGTTCTTTCTGGTCCCAAGTCAGAAGTCAAGTACGGTGGCCGGGGTATCGTTTTCTTTTTTGTCGGGAAAGCGAAAGTCAAGAATAAAATAGGTCGAATACTGTACTTATGTGAGACGAAAGTCCTCACATGAGTACATGTGTCACTAGTGTCAAAGACACTAGTGTCTAGACGACCGGCAATTTGCCTCATATGAGGTCAAATGCTCTACAGTAAAATTTAAACAAAATTTAAGATTTTCGCAAGTATAGAACAAAAGGAGCACAATTTTTACGAAGTAGAACTTTGAACGACTATAAAGACAACTATAAACGACTAGTTAGTAACTGACAAGCCAGCTCAGTGGTCTGCAAGGATCGCTGAGTCTTAGAGGCCGGGGTTCAACTCCTCGCTGAGCACTTTAGTGGTCGAAAAATCCCTTCGGGGATCTCGATGGTTCTTGTTCGTGACCTGCAGCCCAGGACGCTTTATAGCGCCCACTCGAACATGAGATTGAATACGGTGACATCTCATAAAGGGGCATTCCAACACGGCTGCAGGTCTTCCAAGCAAGTCTTTAGACGCAGGATAGAACCATAGGGGGCAAAGGAAGTTTTTTATCTCTTTTTGCTCTATTTTACTCAAATTCTGACCCATTGAGTCAGTTTTAATGGCCGAGAACGCTTTAAGGACTAATAGTACTTACCTTTGTAAGTAAGATCGTGACGTTCGTCGACGTGTTTCTTAAAACAGTCACGCCCAGTCTGGTGATGACAAAGGTATACTTCTTTGTCAAAATATGCCTTGCAGGCTGAGCAAATAAACTTTGACTTTTTTGTACCTTTGCAAATATTGCATCTGGATTGATAAAGAGCACAAGTCTCCTCGCCGGATGCGGTTTTACGCTTGCGAGTGGTTGGAGTTAGGTGAGTACCAATTCCACTGCCAAACCCAACATCTTCATCTTCAAAAGCACTGTCTGATTCTCGCTGACGTAACGATATACGATCATACTTGTTATCAATCAACTGGTCAGCAAGCTCACAATAAAACTGATTTGGAGACATCTTAGAACCATCTCCTTTTGCACCTGCATACAGTTTCCATGCATCCACAATGCAAATGGCCAATAAAGAAGTGTTGACACGCATAGACCACTCCTTGACTTCGAACTTCTTTTCCAAGCCGAGATCATCCTGACGAGATCTGTTGTGGCGGTCAATCTGAGAGCAAGTTTCATAATACTGCTCACAGACTGAGGGAATACGGATAGACAATTCCTCTTTTCTTGTCACGCCATGACGTGTACGCCATCTCTCGCGGTAGATTGGAGTTCCTTCGTTGGATGTTCCGACAGAACTAATAAAGTATCTGCGGTCTCGGTCCACCCACATCACTGCCATGAGATGAGGCCGGGCCACCGGCTTCGAAACTAGTGTGACGTGCTCTCCCTTTTCAGCAATCTCCAGATGAGATAGATATTTCATCGGATATTTCTTGGTAGATGTCTTCACTACACCTGTGAATCTAAGACCTTTCTCATAAAGTGATTCAGCCGTGTGGACAGAAGCAAAGTACGAATCCGCGCAGACAACACGATTGCTGTGAAATCATGGCTGTAACAACCTCAAAGTCACTGCGGTTCCGTGTAAGTGGTCACTTTCAAAATCCTTTAAAGAAGTCTCCTCAGCTGAGACGACGTTCTCAATTCTTATTATGATTCCACTTTTTCCACATGCAGCAGTCTTCAACTCACAGCCATTCTCGGGTTTTCGGTCCATGGCCACATAATGAGGAAGACCGGTTTCAATCCAATCTCCTCCAAGTCCATACCAGCGTGACATACTCTCATCAACGCAGATGTTCTGTGATGGAATCACATGTGATGCTCTGTGATCATTGATTGCGACCATGAAGTCCCTGATCATACCCCATCTGTCATTTGAGTCAGCTGGAAAGCTGAACGTGACATTCTGACGAAGCTCCTCGAATCTTCTGCGGGAGATGATGTTTCCGAATTGAGGTTGCGGGAGATATTTGCTGGTTTCCTGTGAGCTCCAAAGAGACCTTCTGGTGCTGAATTCAATCCGAGTCATAAGGATTAGCACCCCGAAAAACTTCAAAATTTCACCTCTTGTAGTCCAGCGAAGTCCCCTTGATTCCATTGCATCGTTGGTGTAGGAAACCATTAATGCCAAGTGCTCCTGTGGGAACAACCACATAAAGTAGTCCATGGGATGCATTTGAGATGGACTGTGACCACGGGATATAATCTCATCAATCGGTCCAATCACCTTCCATCTTCTCGGCGGTATCATACCATTTAAATGCATCGTGACTTCCTCACGCTTCCAGGCCCAGCCGTGGACATTCATGAGGCCATCTTGGGAATCCATTTCGTCACTCTCGGAGATTCTCGTACTCGGGCTGAATGCTCCTTCCAGTGGCGTCACGCGGTCCTCTGTAGGCTCCGGTTGCGCATAATGTTCAGTTTCTTTCTGGATATGATCTTCAGGACCGTCATCGATCAGGTCCATCACTTCACCAGCCTTGATGTTAGCTATGCGAAGCGTGACTTCCTTGACGCCATCTGATAATTCCCATTTAGCCCTGACTGAAGTGACACTGCGACCCTTCACTTTGTCAGTTTTCATGCTAATGACAGTTCCCGTGACCAGCTTGATCTTCCAGGAGGCTCCATACATGCGACGACATTTACTCTGAGCTGTGAGCAGTCTTGCACGAGTGTGGACGCGGTTACCTGCAATAATTCGAGGATCATTGACGCTCACCATTTTGAAGAAAGTTTGGGAAGAGGAAGACGAAAGTGTTGATTAGGGAAGACTGAGATACGGAATTGAATGTTTTCTGGTTTGCCAACGTTTAATACTCTAGTCGTAAGCTTTTCACTACAGTAGCGATAAATTTCTACAATTATTCGAATTGCAAAAGCCCGCCTAAAAACTGGCCTCATATGAGGCCATTTGTCACCTAGACACTAGAGTCTGCATGACACACACCATGGCGACGAAGAAGACGTCGTCCCCCCGCTCCCCACGGTCTCCGCACCCGCTCCTTGCCGCCGCGGTCGGACCATGCCCGGACGCGTATGGCAGTAGCAACCTGAGCATGTCTCTCGAAAATTCGCGAGAGAAAACGCTTTCGCTTTCGGCTTTGCGCGCGACCCCGACTTCAGCCGCGCGTGCGACGCCCCCCTTCCCTTCTCGCCCTGCTCCACCCGCCCAAGCCTCCCCTGCTTACGACCCCTCGCCCGCTCAACCCTGGGTCACCGTCGCCACCGCCCCACCCCAACGCCCGCCTCGTTTCTCCTCTCCTGCCGGCCAGCCCCACGCGGCGCGCGCCGCGCCGTTTTCCCCTCTCGCTCAGCCTCATGCATCTTCCACCCCCGTGTTTGTTGCGCCATGCCTTCTCAATCTGCCACGTGTCCCGGCACGCGCCGGATCTACCATCCTAACCCTTGCCGCAGCCCGCGCGGCCCTGGCGGCCCCTGCCTCAGTCTCGAGTGCTACACTCGCTGAGGCGCACCCGCTTGTCCGCAAAGGTGGGCAACGCCATTCGACTTGATCCCCGCAAAGGCGAACCGGTTGCTCCGCCCCCCGCAATCACCGCGTACGGTATCGCGCCTGACGCCCAGCTCGCTGCCTTCCCTTCCTTCGCTGCTGCCCAGTCCGCCCTGCTCCGTGGCGCCCACCTCGCTGGCACTGCTCTTCCTCCCCACGTCATCGTCCCTGGAGTCGGCCGCTGGACTTACATCTACCTGCTCGCTTCTCACACCCCGCTCTTCATTCGCATCCTTTCCCACCTCCGCCTCGTCTATGAGGATCTCGACGTCCAAACTGCGCCTCTCCCTCCAACCGCTTCTGCCCTTGACACTTCCGCTGCTGCAGGTGTTGTCTGCCGCCTACGTCGCGAGGCGCTCCGCCTCCTCGACAGCCGCACTCCCACCTCCGTGTCCCTACCCGTCCGTCAGGCTATGGCCATCACGCTCCAAGCTCAAGCTCGCGCGATCGCCCCTCGCCCGGGGCCCCGCCCGGCGTCCCGCTCTACTCCACCAGGCCCTTCTAGTCGCGCGACGCACCCCGCCCCCCCCGCCCCACTGCTCCTTTGCCCCCCCCGCCATCCACCAATGGCCCTGTTGCTGCTCTCGCCGTTGCGCCTGCCAGGGCCTCCACTCCCACGTTGCCTACCGCTCTACCCATCGCGTTTTCCAATCCACCTGCCGCTGGGCCTCACGCTCGGCCCATTGCGATCCCTGTTCCTAAAGTCCCCTCTCTCGCTGACACTGTCCCTACCGTCGTCGTTAATCGGTCGCCACCGCCTTCCGCGCTTTCCATCGGTCCCCCCTCTCAACTATCGCCTCCCCTTCCGTCCCCTCCCATCTCGTCTGACCAGCGTACGCTCCCCCTATCCCCTTACGATGCCTTTCCTCCCTTGCCCGTCCGCCTGCCACTACGGAACCATGCCACGTCCTCGGTTTCTGAAGCGAGGGCGGGGGATGCCGATGCCGCAACTCCTCCCCTCGCTTCTGCGAACCCCTGCTTTGTTCCACCCCCTTCCGCCTAAAGCCGCGCTCCAGTTGCTACCCCTGCCACCCCTGAAGCGAGTCCTCCACCCACGCCCGCTGAAGCTTCCTCATCACCCCCACATCTCCTCCGAAAGCGCCCACTGTCCTTCTCCGCCGAGCTCCCCCCACCTCACCGGCCTCGCGGCAGCAATGCACCGCAACAACCAGGCCTTCTTCCCCCACCCACCAGCTCACAATGAGTCGCCCAAGCCCATCCTCGTCTGCGATTCTGTCCTCCTCGGCCCCGCCCCGCTACGCCCCCCGGGTCGCGCCTCCGGGCCCCTCCCCGTCCCTTCCCTCAGTCCATGACCTCCTCCTCAGCCCATTTTATTCGTCCCAAATCTACTCAGCTGTACCCGCCCCGTGCCTCCACAGCTTAACATTACTTCTCATCAAACTGGTTCGTGCAGCTGCCGCCACCACCGACCCTTCCGCGACCCACCACGCCTTCCTCAGCCTCCACCTCCTACCAACCGCCGTCCTTCGACGGACGTTCCGCGGCGGGCCTGGCTGGCGCACAAGAAAGGGGCAGCACCATGCCCTGCGCGACCGCATCCGTAGAGCAACTTCTGACCTTCAATGGCCTCAGTTATGGCAAGAAGCCCTGGACGCGCGACAGTACGACCTTGACTGGCACGAACGAAACGGTAGGCGGTGCCAGCGCGCCGACTCGTCCCAACGTCGAGTCACCCGCGCGATGCGCTTTGCAGGCGATTCACACTACGGACGAGCGATGAGAGCCCTAACGGACAAGCCGCTAGCCAATCTCCAGGACCCCGCTACCACCAGAAACTGACTTTCCTTCACCCCTCTCCAGCAGCACCCGTCCAACCGCTCCTCTCTACCGAGCTGCCGCCGGCACCTGACATAACAGAAGGGCAGGTCCTCCGTGCCACTCGGTCTATGAATCCCTCTTCTGCGGCTGGGCCGGACCGACTGTCTCCACGCCTCTTACAGTTGCTGGCCCATACGTCTGTGAGCCCCGAATCCGGGATGACGGGACTGTCGGCACTCACTGGTCCTGTCCAGCGTCTCGCACGCGGAGACGTGCCCGACCGCACGGCCTCCTTACTCGCGGCTTCCACTCTCATCCCTCTCCAACTTCGCCCCGACAAAATCCGCCCCATAGCGGTCGGGACAGCTCTGCGTCGGCTTGTGACAAAACCCTGCCACACGCGGCCATTGAAGACACACGGTATCTCCTTGCACCAGAGCAGCTCGCGAATGGCGTCCAGTCCGGCATGGACGCCATTGTCCATGACTCTCGCATGCTGATGGCCAGACACGGCCGGGACCCCAATTTCATTCTTGTCTCCGTTGACGCTCGTAATGCATTTAATACCTTCTCACGGCAAGCAATGATCAACAAATTATCGCTGCAGACTCCGAGCTTGGCCCACTTTCTCAATATGATATACGGCCGTACTGTACCGGATCTCGTTCCGCCGTCCTCCCCTCGAGTCCTTTTGAAGAGTCGTCAAGGCACACAGCAGGGAAACCCTGCTGGAATGCTTTTGTTTTCGCTCGCTGTGCAGCCTCTCGTGAGGCGAATCAGCCGAGAGTGCCATCTTTCGCTGAACCGGTGGTACGCTGACGACGGCACTCTCGTAGGAACAATACCGGAGGTGACCAAAGCTCTGAAAATCTTGAAAACGTCCGGCCCTGACATGGGATTTACCATGAACGTCTCGAAATGTCGTGCATGTTGGCCCTCCATGATCCCCGCTCTTCTACAAAATATGACCCAATCGTTCCCATTGGATGTCACACAAGACGGTGGGATTGCTCTCCTCGGTGCTCCCCTTGGAACCGAATCATACATTAAGAAATTCTTACACCAAAAATCTCGTCGGTGTCAGACTCACTCAAGCTCCTAGATAATGTGCCTGATGCACGCGTACGGTTTCACCTACACCGCGTGACAGGGTCAGTTTGCAAGGTGGAGCATGTGTTTCGCTTGACACCTCCCGCTGTGTCCCTCCCACTTGATGTAAGCTTTGACGAATTACAGCAGGCTACGTACTCGCGGTTTAATGACATACCGCTCTCCCCCTCCTTGTCGATGCAAATAGGACTGCCCTTTCGTATGGGCGGCCATGGTTTTACACCTTTCACCCAATTTGTGCACGCATCGTATGCAGCAAGCCTCCTTGAATCTGCCTCTGTTCGTATCCAAGGTCCCGCGCATCCTTCCGTCCCGCAATACCGCAGTATGTCCCGCCGCTACCTTGTGGGCATCCTCGCGTCTACCCACCCCGAATTGCATACCAGGGGTGTGGTGAGCACGCATTCATCACTTGGACCGTTTGAGCCTGACGCCCTGCTGGAACGACTTGAAAGCGTACATCACACACTATTTCAGGCGCTTCATGAGGCATTCGCTCGCATTTTCTGGGAAAAGTCCGCATGGGACCGGCTACCCTCCCTCTCTGACCACACCGCCGCCTCTGTGCGCCGTCGAGCTCGGTACAACTCTCTCTCCGCTCCCAGAGCCGCTGCATTCCTTTGCGCCCACCCTGCCCTGACGTCCCACGTTTCTAACGAGGTGTGGTCCGTAATGCTACGTCGTCATTTAGATACAACGGTCTACAGCGACTCCATCACGCCCCTTGTGTGCTCCCACTGTCGTCATCGCATGGACACCCGCGGGGACCATGCTGCTATATGTCGGTACGGCTTCGGTGTTGTGCATCGCCACAACACCGTGCGCAACGCTCTTGCGGGACATGCGCTTCGCGCCGCCGGACTGCGTTGTGATCTCTAAGTGCCCTTCCTGATCCCCGGCACTGCTCACCGTCCAACCGACATCCTCGTCCAACCTTCCCCGCCTCCTGCGGGCGCTCTTCCCGACCGGCCCACCGCCTACGACGTCACTGTACGCAGCCCATATCGCGCAGGAGCCCTCGTCCCGGCCGCTCGACGCGTGGCCGGGGCTGCTGAAGTGGCGGATGCGGACAAACTTCGCACACACGCTCGCCTTCTCCGCTCTGCCCTACATTTGCAATCCGGCGGTGTGCTCCCCCCGTTGGACTGGCACTTCGTCCCCTTAGCGCTCGACACTCTGAGCGCCCCCAGCGCCCGCACTTCAGCTGTACTCGAGTCCCTCGCTCATCAAATAGCCATCCGCACAGGGACAACGCTTGGTACCGCCAAGTCCCGAATGTCTCAGCGCCTCAGTTACGCCATTTGGTCAAGCGTTGCCTCCGCCACGCTCGCCGGCATGCCTTATCATGGACCGGCCTTATCGTGCCCTACCCAAGTGTGAAGCCTGTCCTATGATATAGCATCGGCCATCCCTACCTATTGAAATAAATTTACACACGGATGGGCCTTGTTTGATCGCTTAGGGCATTGCACGACGTATGAACGGTTGCTTCGTACACGGGCTCGGGGGTGGTCCATTATCAGAACTGGCAATGGGAGGTCGGCGCTGCGCGTGTGTCTAATCCGCACCCGTCGGGGCGTAAATTTACTTTAATTTACAGTTATCGATGATTCCCGTTTTCGCCGCGCGTCTGTGCGTTCGCGGGCAGGGAAATCACTTTGCCTTTATTTTCGCGGGGCCCCTTCCAACCGATCGCCGCACGCGTGCACGCGTGAAGCCGTGTGTCACGCTCGCAAATGCCTTCCCTCGTTCAGGCGTAGATGCGCAGCATGGGGCTTCAACTATCTCCCGCTGCCAGTCACGATTGGTTTTTGACTCTCCTCTGCGACTTCTGCCACCATCAATTTGTTCAACCCTGCAAACACGACAGCAAAAAAGGGTTGAACTGTTTTTTCAACCCTTTTTTTGCAGTGTCTATACGACCGGGGCTTGCCCTCTTTTTGCATGGGGGGCTTTTGCCCCGTGTGCAAAAATATATAGACTAAATTGAACATTCAAAAAGTCACCTTGAGCACTATTTCCTTCACGTGCTTATTTTCGGCAATAGCATCTTGCAGAACACCGGGATAGCAGAACTTTGAATACGCAAAAAGCTTAAGAATATAATGCAGATTGAGTACCAAGTCGCCTTTTTCAACTAGTGTTTTTGGTTTCCAAGTTATTTTACATGCGGATTTAGGGTGGTTTAAAAAGGCTTCTTTTCCAGACATATCTAAAACGACCATCAAGAACATGCAATTCTCACAAAGTTCTTTCTGGTCCTAAGTCAGAAGTCAAGTACGGTGGCGCGGGTATCATTTTCTTTCTTGTCAGGGAAGTCAAGAATAAAATAGGTCGAATACTGTCCTCACATGAGGACAGTGGTCCGATAGACACTAGCCTAACAAGGCGACCCTCCCCCCTGGAATACAAAAGACGGGTTCGTGGAGACGGAAGGAAGCCGGATCAAACGTATTCAAAATCTTGACGCGGCTGCCAAACAAAGCGAACGCCATTTATCCATGCCCAAACGATGCTGGTCAGCTGACATCGTATTTTAGCAAATCTTGTGGAAAACCGATACAAAACTCGATGCACGTCCAAGAAAACATTTTCAAACCAAATGGGTGTGCCGGGGTCGGGGCATTGCATCAAGAAATTGAAACAGAAAAATATACCTACACATTCAGCTCACAGACATGACGTCTGAACGTCTCGTTGCCTAGACTGTGTGCTCGACGGAAGTGACTCGGCGTTTGACGAAAGAAACGGTCTCTTCTGAAGTGAAGGACACACCTCTACTTGCATCCTCCGCCTCTGTCAAATGCGCCATATGCAGCGGAAGGTCATGGTTGTCTGGCGAGGTCGAGGAGCGAAGGAGGTCTGTGGGACAATTGCAACAACAATCAATGACCCATCGGACGAGGTAGATGACGTTGACAATTACGAACATACACAAGGCGAGAAAGGAATAGTTCGATTGCCACGGTAGCTCCTGATTGGGGTCAGCAGTCGGCAGGGCTGGAAGGTTAGGCGGTACGGGTGAGGGCAACGGCATGGCTTCGGACGAGTGTGCGGTGAGCGAGAGTGTTAGAGTTGCGGCGAGGAGAAAACCGGAGCGGACGAGGCAACGGGACGTGGAGTTAGTGCAGTCGATCTTGGCAAACAAGGGTGGTGTTCAGTCAGTGGGTCGTGCGTGTTGTTGGTTAAGGTTGGACGAGATGTATCGAGGGCGGTGAGGATAGCAGAGTGGAGACGGAAAAGAAGGAATCAACTGCATTGCTCCGGGTAATTTAAATAGGACGAGTGGGGATGGTGGGGATGGTGGGGATGGTGGGGAGTGTGTGTTGCGGATGGGGAGGGGGAAAACTAGGGAGGGATTTGGGGTCAATGGGGGGGGTATTCAATATTGTGCCAGCAATGCGACCTGCTGTGGTTGGCTCGTGCGAGCCAATAATAACATGCGTAAATTATCATCCCATTCCCATCAGATGGGAATGGGAAATGCGGTGCGAGGAGGTGCAGCAGCGGCGGGGGGTAACAGCTCATACGCCCCATACCAGCGGGCCACTGCCAAAAATTAAAATTGTGTGAATCTGCAAACTATTTATGCACAAGACGCAAGATAGAATGGCTGTGATAGAAGCGATGTTTTTAAACTTTGCCGCTTTGCTCGCGAGAGAGGGGTTCGCGCGGGCCATGGAGATAGGGATGGTCGATAAGCGGGTAGGGCGGGTAGGAGAGTACCGTATGAGAGACGAATATTGCCATGTGTTATACGGGTCCAGCAAGACCCCGCGCACAATCCCGCCGCGGCGGTGGTGCGCGGCGGCACCGCCGCGGCGGTGGGGGCACAGGGGACACAGATGGGAGAGGGGACACAGATTCTGTGCCCCCACCACCGCGGTGCTGTGATGCGCGCCTGCACCGCGCATCACCGCATCCTATCTTGCTATCCATCACCTACCCGTCACCACTACCACCACACCTCTTGTTTATCCAGCCATCCAACCATTTCTTTTTCTTTAATTTTTTCCTCAACCCCCGTCTCTTCCCAAAACCCCTGTCCCCAAAGTTCCCACCCCTTTCCAATCCCAAACCCATCTCCTACACAACTGTACACTACAGTACATCGCCCAGTGTATAAGCTTCGCCCCACCCCCCACCGCCCCTCAGGCCTCAGGCCGTTGACCCCGGCAGATACCCGACTCCTCTACGACTCCTTTAAAGAACGAATCCCCCCATCCCTTTCCCAACGGCTACGTCCTATCCCCCTCCCACATCCCGCTCCTTGACACCCTCCTGCCCTCTCGCCCTTCATTTTTTCTCACTTGAATTCCCCCACTGCCCGTCCGCAAACCCATCACCTGGTGACGGTCTTTGCGTCCACAACCCGCCTCGCTCACCCTTGTTCACGAAAACCACACACATGCCTCTCAGAAAAGCAAAGCGTACATTGCTGCAAGCGTATGGCGCTGAAGAGAGAACAAAACTTGGACAATAATCAATCAATTGTAACGGATTTCTTCAAGTAAAACCGCGTTGTAAAACAGTGAAAAGTGATTTGCGAGATCCTCCCTTAAGTAGTGCAATACGCTAATAGTGCAGTATTCCACCGCGTGGCCCTCCTTCTGTTTACACCCCCTCTTCCGCCTGCTCCCTGTGATTCCCCGCAGCGACGGCACAACGAAGACACTGACCCGTCTGTACTACCTGACGGGCTTCGCTTTACACTGGACGTGTTCCAATCCAACCCAAATAAAATGCAGTGCCAGTCGAACACCTCCCTCTCCGTTTCACTTGCCCGCATGCTGTGTTCACTGCGCACCACAATGCCGTGATGACGCGGGGGTGTGGGAGCAGCGACTGCAGGCTCACAATCAAGGTGTGGAGAGGAGTGGTGTAGTGCGGAGTGAGGATAGGCTGTACCGTTCTCGTTCTATTCGCTGTACTGGACTACTACTCACACCTTTTCATAAGCGCTTCCTCTTTAGATTGGCTTCCTCACAAAGACACCAATCATGGATTGGAAACGCCCCATGCCGCCGCCTTCTCGCAAGAGATTTGATGCCCATGTCACGGCCGAGAGACACTCGTGTGACGGCCAGGCTGCTGCGGCGCTCAGCCATGTGTGGCGTTTCCCGGGGCGAGTGCCTCCGAGAAGACTAGTCTGGAGTGAATAAGTGTTCTGTCCTTTTATTTCTCTCGTCGACACGAGACTATGGGTCTTTAAATACCTGCCGTATGTAGTGCTCGAGTGTCCTTCCACGCCGTCTCGGATACTGCAGACAGTGGGAGGTGGGCTTGTGTACGTTTGCAATGTACAAAACTCTAACGATTAGATGCAAACGGTTCCAATCTTGTGTACAGTATACCGTTCAAGCGAGTCCTTCACGAGCGCGGGCATGTGACCGGCAACGAACAATTGCGTCCCAGGCGCGTCACAGGCGCACCACCATGTAATGTGTTACAGTTTGTGCGTGAAGATGCAAGATATGTGCGGTATGCTAGCTTCTGCTGTACATACGTTAAACTGCCAAACTCCGGCACACGTGCATCCACTGCGCGTTTCGCTGACGTCTGTCCAAGGTTTGGACTGCAATGTGGTCTTGCAATGTGGTCTACTAGAGGGGTTTATGACGCTAGTTGGGACCGGTTATCCCGACGAACGTGGACTCAAGCGTGACCACAGGTCTGTACTCATGGTCTATGGCGGTCTGACAGGGGGTGCTTTGTTATAATGTACGCCATACTATATATAAATATATAAATGGTACTCTCGGTAATTTCTTGTAGAGAAGTCAGACTCTTAACCACTCAAGCAACGGAGCAGCGAACATTCTTGGTACTGTAACATTACATGTTGGTTCCCGCATGCCGACAGCAGCGCCCAGAGACTGTAAGACACTCGAGTTTCTCATCCTGACACTGTTGTCACTTGTGTCTAGAAGCCCAGGTCGACTCGCTCTCTAGAACCAATCTTAAATTTGGCGTGTACGGTGGCAAGATATCGGCATTTACCGTGAAATGAACACAACAATTACCGAAAGGCAATTCAGGAGTTTGTTGTACGGTTGACATAACGCGATGCGTGTAGCACTCATATCTACAGTCTACACAGATTTTAGAGCAGTGCAGGTACCAGTCACTGCAGTGCAGATCTCGTCGTGCAGACCACGTATCGCATTGCTGTGCCCGAAGCAGAAACACTTTTCGACAGAGATGCAAACACATTGTAGTTACGTACCCTTCGAGTGCATACCCGCCTGCTGTATCTTTCAGGCTGAGTCTCTAGTGCGATGTCCTATGCCCTCCCTTAGGCCTCGACAGTTCATCGAAGTGGTCATATTGTGCAATATGCCGGTAGTCGCCAGTGCGGGCACAAGGATGGCCAGCCCAAACGCCTACATGTCAGCCAAGATATCATGACGTTTCGACTACAAAATGACCGACAGAGAAGCGACAGGTGACGGTGAGTAGGAGATATCAGGAGCTCTCCAACGTGTTGCCTGGTAAGATCTATAAAGAATTGTTCCTTACGTAGTGTCAATAATACAAACCCTAACAAATCTAAATCATATATCCAGTGCAGTATGGCAACTAGCCCTACACTCGGCCGTATTCTCTTGGAGGGGACGGGGTTGGAGCATTGTACCATTTCGCGCTTTTCGTTCAACGAAAGGAGCGTGAGGCATTAATTTCAAGGCATGTGCCGGACGCATTCACGCCTGCACATTTCTGATTGTTTTGTCGCTGCAGATATGGAAACGGGGTCCTTCAATTTTCGCAATCTGAGAGCATCTCCACCGCGGCAGCAAATCCGGTCCAAATATGATATTTACCAAATCAGGGTAAAGTTTGGTCTCCACTGTGGGATTTCGTGAGGAATTCCTTTAAAGAATTAGAAAAAGAGATTTTATTAAAGTGTCAATGGACAGGTCTACGACCGACCGTCCGAGCCCGTGCGAAGTCCGTGCAGTCGGACAGTTTTCGCAGGTAGGCTCTGCGTTTTGACACAAACCTCTGGGCCGGAACGAACCTACAGTCCGAAGCGCGAGCCCTACTTATATACTACTTAACCCTTACAGTACCATAAAGAAAGACAAGTTCTGACGCATCCAGCAACAACACAAATGGATGCGCCTCCGTATCATAATTGTTTCACACTGCCACTTTTCCGATGGCAGAACTTGGCTGTGTACGATAAATCCACTTCTTGACCGGATTGCGGTCATAGCCACTACTTATAAGCCTCTCAAGAGCGTTGTTAGGGGTCTCCTTTGTGAGACCGTCTGCTATGTTGTGTTCTGACGAAACAAGGCCTACGTGCGAGATTTCTTGTCGGTTATAGCATTCCCTAGCTGAGGCTATGTCTATCATGAGCCTTTTCTCAGTGGTGGACGAACCTTTTGTAATCACATCAAACATTTGTAGTGAGTCCGTAAGCATATGCAGAGGGATCTTCATTCCAAAGATCGTTTCCAAGTCGTGTCTCAGAATGAAAGCACGATCAAAACCGGAAGCAAAAGCGTATACATCTCCTCCCAGTATAGACCGAACTACCCTCTTCGACTTTCTGCTTGAATATTCCAGTATGTGAGCACGATCTGAAGTATCACATAGCAGAATTATGAACCCGAGTTGCGACGAAAGATCATCATTTCCGGCAAAAGAAGCATCAGTGTAAACCCTCATGTGAAGAGAGTCCTTCTGCAATGGGTAGAAATTTAGACACCTGCTATGTGTCCCTTTCAGGTGTTTAACTGTGCAATTGAAAGACTTCAGTTTTTCTATCCCGAAAGTCTTCTCCGTTACTTGCGCGGCTTTGTTTATGGCACATAGAGCGTCAGGTCGTGTGTAGCCAATCCATGCCAGGACAGACCGGTAAGACCTAAAACGTTCAAATGATGCGTCCATTGGTATATGCTTAAGCTTCTTTGTATAAGCTTCCTGTGTAACTGAGAACGAGCCGTCTGCATGAGTTTGGATTGAGGTTCCGAAGAACTCAAAGTTGTCCCAAATCTCGTTCCTTTGAGTCAAACTTCTTGAGAGAAAGTTTGGTAAGCTCTTGCATGTCATCATTTCCACCAAGGAAGCTGTCATCGACGTACATTCCAAGCAGGCCGTCAAGGTCTTCCTCGTTTCGTTTCACATACAACGAGGGGTCCCCAAGTAGAGGAACTAGGCCTAAATCACGCTTGACGTGACGGTCAACTGTAACTCCCCAATAGTCTCCAGCGTCTGTCATACCATATATAGGCTTAAGAAGTTCGAGTATGTCCTCCTCACAAAGACCAAAATACTTGAGATCTGCCCTTTTTGGGAGGAGAAACACCTTGCGTGTCAGTTTTTCCTCGCTTTGTAGGTAGGCTTGTCTCACGTCATGAGAAAAGAGGCGAAATCCTTTGATCGCAGATACCGACACAATGATCCGAGTCGAACTTTGACGTAGAGTCGTAATGTTGTGGACCATATGTGCTTTTTCTTGATCACGGTTGCCTTGGGCAACGTAGCGAGCCTTAGCGCGTTCGTCTGTAGAACCGAAGTTCTTCAAAGTGAGGACGAAACGACCACTTAGGACATTTGTCTTGTGGGGCAACGACGTTTTGGGAATTACTTGCCATGTTTCCCTTTTTTGCAGTCCGTTCACCTCCTCCTCCATGGCCTTACAGAACTTAGACGACTTTGTAGCGATGTCGCTTTGATCAATGACCTGTGTCATGAGTGCTTGCGTTTCAGACGTGATCTCATTTCTTGTGAGCATGTCGGGGGTGCTTAACGGCACATTTACATCCTGTCGCGCAGTATCGCTAAACCCGTTTGGTGCTGGAGGAGGCGTCCCCCTGATTCTTTCAAGTATCGTGTCTATATCCCTTAACACATCTTCATTGTCGGCAGTGAAATTGTATGAATCATCGATATTCACTGCAAGCGGTGTGCAGTCTGGGATAACAGGAGGGCTGTTGTATGATTTAACTTTGTCGATGGATGTATTCATAATCTTTCCCTCGAGCTGTATCGTTACACTCTTGTCTTTGACATCAAGAACAAGGTATGGTCCAGTCCATTGGTCCTCTGGCTTTTCTCGATAGAGAAGTACACGAGAGCCTATTACTATATCCTTGTCCGCTGCGGATGGGACGTTCATGCGCACGGCCCTAGAAAGTCGTTCCTTGGCCATGACAGACGCCATCTCTTTTCGCGCAGATTCCATAGCTTTCATACGGTTCATCTGCGCGGGTAAGTCCATAGGAACAATTGGTATCCTTGGCATTGCACCAAACACGAGGAGCGTAGGTACCAAACCATGATATCCTGCCGTGTCATTCATTGCTTTTAATGACAACGAAAGACAGTGACTCCTTTCAATCCCTGGGTGTTGGAGTCGGACTTTGCGATATATATCCCTCAGAAAGGCATGATATCGTTCTCCAACGCCCAAAGCATTATGACTCTGCACCCCAGACTGGAAGTGCTTGATTCCCGCCAACAACAAGAGCGTCTTCCATCGTTGTGACTTGAACTGTGGTCCTTGGTCTGTTGCCATGGCGTCGGGAAACCCGATGTACACACAGACCCAAATGTTCATGAAAGTGTTCCAAGTTGCGTCTGCAGTCTCCTTTCCGAGGAATGCAGCTGCAGAGAACTTGGTGTCCTTGTCCACAACATGCAGTACTGGTGTGTTCTCCAGATACATAAGGTCCAAACATAAGGTTCGATTGAACACTACATCCGCATCAGGTAATGAAGCTCTGAAACGATGAGGGGCCCGACTGCGACGTTGGAAAAGATCGCACGTAGAGCTGATTCGTTTCAAGGTCCGGAGTACTTCCGGTGATGTCTTATCGGGTTCAGCGCGGCTCATTACGGAGTAAAGGCGCTCAGAATCAGGATGATGAAAGTGTCTGTGTACTTTCATAAGTTCGGACTCCGTGAATAATATGTTCGGTCCCCATTCATAGTACAGGTGACCAAGTTTCTTCCGAAGGCGTATCTGCCACCCTTCAAGCTTCGAAGATAGCATGCCCTTATCCGTATCAACTACCATCTTGTATTTCTCCATGTTGTCCAGTCCAAGGAGAAAGGGAACATTGGTATCTACAACTTCAACCGAGAGAGAAATGAAGTGTGTTGGTGCTATTGGGACCCGCACTGTCAACAAACCAAGCCCGAGATGTTTGTGCGTCCCAAAGCTGAAAACGTTCTTGGCATTTGATGTTGAAGGACTGTAGGGGACATTGAACAAGCTACAGTATGCTTTGGCTTGCTCAACACCAACGACAGATTTTTGAGCGGCTGAATCTATGCATATCCCGTGAAAGGGGTCGCTTACAGTCACGTTCCATGACTTGCTTGTGAGGTAGACGTGGTTAATAGCGTCACAGCCTGAGTCCGTGGGATGTTCTGTGGAGTCGACATCATCCGTTGTGTCATTTCCGCTTAGAATGCTTTCAAATATAGTTATGTCCGTCGTTTCTGTCTCCTCTTCCGAGTCATCTTCCGGCACAGAGCCAATGTCAAGTTGTTTGCATAAGTCGGCGAGGACATGATGGACGGCAATTGGCTTTGTGTCTGCCTTCTTTGCGTAGTATTCCATCTTACGGGTTGCTGCTCTAGATGTGTTGAGCGGGAGAGTGCAGTCCCTGAGCAAGTGGTTACCTCCACAATTGAAGCAACCCGATACTGTCAGCGGGTTGAACTTTACCTTCTGCTTAGTCGTAGAGGGTGATCTGAAAGCCCTTCCGCCAAAGCGAGGCTGCCGGGTACTTGTCTGGTCTCGTTCACGCGGGTAGGGGGAATTGTTGTAATACCTGCCCTGTCCAGTGTACAGAATGCCGGCCCAGCTGTCATGGGAAACGGAACGCTGATTCAGTTGTGCATGATCGCGAATGATTGCTATCTTGGACTCTTTATCCAGTTGTAGCGCTGCTTCAAGCTCTGAGTAGAGTTGTTGGAATGTGAGTTGGTGCGTTGCCACTCTACTGAGCGGTTCGCTGGACCATGGCATTCCTACAACAGCATTTCGGAGGAATTCAACCTTGTGAGCGTCTCCTTGATGGGAGCGCGGACCTTGACGGGAGAATATGATAATTGACTTGTAAGTCAAAGCTAGAGCAGCGGACATTTCCTTCCCTTCTGCAGCGAAAACAGTCACGCGGAGGGAGTTGAGATAGTTCTTGACCCGAGTTTGGCGGACAGGGGAGTTGTACTCCTCCTCGAGCATTTGGATAGCTTGCTGAAAGCTGGTCGCATATCCATCGATTTTGTCAAGATAATACCTTTTAGCATCCCCTCGCAGTAAATTGTGAAGAAACTGGAGTCGCTGAGGAGGACTGAGGTTGTAGTCCCTGGAAATCTGAAGATAGTCGTCTACATACTCCATCCAGGACTCGCCCAAGTCCCCTGAGAATTTCTTCTCTTTCTCCTTCATTCGCATAGCGACGTTATGGGCTACCTTCTCAGTCGGGGTACTGAAGGATCCGCTTGTCCTTGGCACGGGTGATTGTTCACCATGGGAGGAAGAGCTGGGAGCATGGGGGCGTTGGCGGCGTCCTGCAGCAATAATTTCACGAGCCATTTCAATTGCGGCTTGTGTGTCCTCTGTCTCTTCATACAAACCGTGGGCTAGTGTCATGACCACACGATGGGAAGAGTGTTGCGCTAAGTTTGCTCCTTTCGCGTCAAGAAAGTTTCGCAACTCTATATGCACCGCAGGAAGGTCACATATTTCCTGGCGGAACAGCGAAGCTGGTGGAAACATATCAGCTACAGTCCTTTTCAAATGGATACCGGTGAGGTCGGGCGTAGTCTCAAGGAAGCGAATAGACGATATGAATCTCTTTTGTGCACTTGTTAGAGCTGTAAGGGCATCGTTTGTTAACCCCCGCATAAATGTATAAGCGGGGGGCGCGGGTGCATCGTCTCCCACTTGTTGGCTTTGTGGAAGACTGGCCTCGTCACCAACTGGGGTAGTGGGAGGCATTTTGCTTACCACTTAGTTAAGTGGTGACGGGTGGTGTTGCCAAAGAAAACAATAGCAACAAAAAAAAACTTGACAACTGCGTCGATCGTAGATCGGTTGACCTTGTAAGGGTCCGACCCTCGGCGCCTGCAGCTCTTGCAGGTAGAAGAGGTCCGACCTCTGACGCCCGGAGCCTGTCCGGGTCAGGTAACGTCTTCAGCTGTCAACCTACTCTTGCGTTACGAGAGTAGGCGCGATGGTCCCTACGAGACGTCCACACCAGCCAGTATACAGGCCTAAGGGGTGTCTAGTCTCTTGCGGGACACTTGCGCGACCGCTAGTCCAGTAGTCGAAACCCTTGTCTACCCAGCGCACAACACCCCGGAAGATCACCACGCCCGGAAACACCAGGCCCGAAAGCCGACACCGTTATCTGCCCCGAAGGACCGGTGGGGTTCCCTGCCGGAGAGGGTCTCCTCACGGTTCGAGTTGCCAGCCTCGCGTCACCAGGAAAAAGATCCCGGGTCAACCGCTCTCAGGCAAAACAAGGGTCTCTTCCACGTTCCAGCGCCAACAAACCACTACCTCCACTTCCAACTGACCTTCAGACAAACACACAACAACCAAATCAAACAATCCTTCCTTCTTCCAAACGTTTGTGGAGCGAGCGACGCGGCACAGCACCGACGCGGAGAGCGCGGGCGTGTAAGCAGCAGCAAGCGGCGGCGGCAATAGTAGCGTGTGGTTGCAGCAGCAAGCGGCGGCGGCAACAGTGGAGAGTAGTTGCAGCAGCACAACGGCCGGCGGCAACAGAAGAGAGCAGCGGCAGCAGAGAGCAGCGGCAGTGACGAGCGGCGGCGGCAACAGTGGAGAGTAGTTGCAGCAGCGACGAGCGAGCGGCGGCGGCGAGCGGCAGCGGCGAGCTGCGGCGGTGCGCGGCAGGAGTAGCAGCTCAGAGCAGCAGAAGCGACGGGCGAGCGGCGGCGGCGAGCTGCAGCGGCGCGCAGCAGGAGTACCAGCACAGAGCAACAGCGGCGGTGGTGTAGAGCGGCGGCGCGCGGCCTCAGAGAGCGGCGGCAACGGTAGCGGCACAAGCGAGCGGCAACAGCAGCAGAGAGCGACAGCGCCAGTGGAGAGCGGCGGCGGCACCTGGGAGCGGCGGCGGCAGTAGCAGGCGGCAGCAGCAGGAGTCGTCGGCAGCAGTAGCGGGCGGCAGCAGTAGCACAGAGCGGCAGAGCACGGCGGGAGTGCGAGCAACGGCGGTAGCAGCAGAGCGCGACGGTAGTAGCGAGCGGCGGCGGCGAGGGGTCGTGTACCGGCGAGACGCGACGAGTTGTGCGCACACGCAAGTGGGAATCGGCCGCAGGAACGGGAGGCTGGAGATCGCTCGCGCAAGGATTTCACGGATGGCCAATGGGAAGAGGGGAAAAAGAATCGAATTCGAAATCAGCAATTAATTAATGTGGGATTTCGTGAGGAATTCCTTTAAAGAATTAGAAAAAGAGATTTTATTAAAGTGTCAATGGACAGGTCTACGACCGACCGTCCGAGCCCGTGCGAAGTCCGTGCAGTCGGACAGTTTTCGCAGGTAGGCTCTGCGTTTTGACACAAACCTCTGGGCCGGAACGAACCTACAGTCCGAAGCGCGAGCCCTACTTATATACTACTTAACCCTTACAGTACCATAAAGAAAGACAAGTTCTGACGCATCCAGCAACAACACAAATGGATGCGCCTCCGTATCATAATTGTTTCACATCCACCGCGACACAAGAACGCAAATTGCATCGTAAATCGAATTCTAAATCGGCGTTTGGAGTTTTTCTCGTGGCAAATCAGGCCGATTTGCAACGAGATGTATCCCAAAGCGATTTTTGCCACGAGCTCGTCGTAAGCTGATTAGGGCGCGCGACCATTAATTCCGATTAAATATCACAGTACAAACACCTGGGGTGGCGGGAAGCCAGCTAGCAACTACATGTGGGCGCGAAAAACAGAACAGCGGGGCCTCAAAAGGCATCCGAAATCACGTCATCCTCGTCATCGTCTGTAAGGAAGTCCTCAATGTCGCACTCGTCATTTCCCTGCGCAGCGGCGCTGCCTTCGACCGCCTCCAGCCACGCCATCGGTTTTAGGGTGCCAAAGTCGTCCAGCGAGTCCATGTCGTCCTGCGGGTTAACGAGTGCGCGCGATGGAGACGAGCAGCGCATTTGGCATATCGCATTCCTAACGATTTGGAACATGCGGCGCCCAAAGACAGCAACCAGCTAGAAAACTGACACGCGTCCTAATTGGAATAGATTTAGCTGCAGCGCTGGAGATGCTCTGAGGAAGTTTCGCAATCCGAAGAGTCTTGGCAAGCTCTTCGGCCTGCGGAGCCTTTCATTGGACAAGGGTTTGCTCCTCCATCTGCCACTGGGGTACTGCCACACATCACACGTGTACACTTGTCTAACTCAATGTGACCATCGCATGCTACCTTACCGCGTCTGGATTTTCTCAAAGTAGCCTTATAAGGCGACCCTCCCCCCTGGAATACAGAAGACGAGTTCGTGGAAGCGGAAGGAAGCCGGATCAAACGTATCCAAAATCTTGATGCAGCTGCCAACCAAACCGAACGCCATTTATCCATGCCCAAACAATACTCGTCAGTAACAACGTATTTAGCAAATCTCGTGGAAACCCGACACATAACTCTATGCACGTCCAAGAAAACATTTACAAAAGAGATGGGTGTGCTGGGGTCGGGGCATACCATCAACAAAAAGAAACAAAAAAATAGACCTACCCATTAAGCTCACGGACATGGCGTCTGAACGTCTCGTTCCCTAGACTACGTGTTCGACGGAAGTGACTCGGCGGTTGACGGAAGAAACGGTCTCTTCGACAGTGGAGGACACACTTCTACTGGCCTCCGCCTTTGTCGAATGCGCCATAGCCGGCGGAAGGACGTGGTTGTCTGGCCAAGTTGAAGAGCGGAGGTGGTCGTGGTTGTCTGGCAAAGTTGAGGAGCGAAGGGGGTGCGTGGGACAGTTACAACACCAATCAACGACCCATCGGACGAGGTACACGACGTTGACAGTTACGACCATACACAAGGTGAGAAAGGAATAGTTTGATCCCCACGGTAGCTCGTGATTGGGATCGGCAGTCGGCAGGGCTGGAAGGCTAGGCGGTGCGGGTGAGGGCAGCGGCATGGCTTCGGACGAGTGTGCGGTGAGCGAGAGTGTTAGAGTTGCGGCGAGGAGAAAACCGGAGCGGACGAGGCAACGGGACGTGGAGTTAGTGCAGTCGATCATGGCAAACAAGGGTGGTGTTCAGTGGATGGATCGTGCTTGTTGTCGGTTGAGGTTGGACCAGTTGTATCGAGGGCGGTGGGGATGGCAGAGTGGAGACGGAAAAGAAAGAAGCAACTACATTGCTCCGGGTAACTTAAATAGAACGGGTGGGACGGATGATTCGGGTGCCGCGTGTGGGAGGGGGTGCGGAGGGTGGGCGGAGGAAGAATGGTAAGGTAAGAAAGAAATTCTTCCGAACAATGTTAAGGTATCGCGAAAAACCAAAAATGTACTTATATAAACCCCTATCCACTGTAGGCCCCCGACACCGCTAAAACCCCATATATATGGCGGCCTCACGGCCACGATGTGCGCATCATGCGTCATGCGCAATCGGCCAATCATTGCGCATCATGCGCAATGATTGGCCGACAGGCCGTCAGGCGCACTTCCCCGGCCGCGCGCTGTTGCGAGTGTGTGAAGTTGTTGACAACTTCGGGAGCAAGGAGAAAGAAACATTGCTGCCGCCCCTTCCTCCCTTATCTTTCTATCGCTATTTTAAACGAATGGCGGTGGCTCGTGTTATGCCAGCAATGCGACCTACTAAAGTATTGGCTCGTGCGAGCCAATTCAGAGAATGGATAACTGCGTATCATACCATTCCCACCGGCAGGCTCGTGCGAGCCAATCCTGCGAGCCGTACCATTCTCATCCCATGTGGAACACATTCCGCCATTCAGAGAATGGATAACTGCGCCTAAACATTCATTGATTTTCGAGGCAAAATTTAGTCCGCGAACCAGCGCCCGTGAAAGACTCACCGCATTTTCGCAAGGCAATTTGAACGGTATTTCCATCATCAATATCCGCTGCCCTGTTGGGGGTTAGTGGTCATATGTGACCACTAAAAAAACATCGATTTTTAATCACATTTTCAGGAAAAGCCCCGTCTTGGTAAATGTTGGAGATTCAAATGCGAGTATTTCATTGTTCTGGCCGTATTTAAGTAACGAAATCGTGAAGATGACCGACTGAAGACTGAAAAAAAAGGAAGCAACTACATTGCTCCGGGTTTAAATAGGGGTGTGTGTGTGAGGTGAGTGAGGTGAGGTGGGGTGGGCCGGTGAAGGCGAGAATGAAGGCGAGAAGGGAGGCGAGAAGGGAGAGCGGGAATTGGCGAAATGACCGTGGCACGGGTTGCCAGCAATGCTGTTCAGGCGTAGATGCGCAGATGCGCAGTAATTTACTGTATGGGCAACCCAGGAAAATTTGGGACAAAGTAGGGTTGCGATAACGAAGGTAAACCTCACCTACCTTGCTGTTTGGGAGCGATCTAGTGTCGTGAGTGATGTCACACCCCTGTTCACCCCTGTCAACAGGGGCTCGTTCTCATCATCATTGTCATATGAGGCCGGCGATGTCCTCATATGAGGACAGCTCTTTTTTTGCAAAAATATATAAACTAAATTGAACATTCAAAAAGCTACCTTGAGCACTATTTCCTTCACGTGCTTGTTTTCGGCAATCTTGCAGAACACCGGGATAGCAGCTTTGAATACGCAAAAAGCTTAAGAATATAATGCAGATTGAGTACCAAGTTGCCTTTTTCAACTGGTGTTTTTGGTTTCCAAGTTATTTTACATGCAGTTTTAGGGTGGTTTAAAAAGGCTTCTTTTCCAGACATATCTAAAACGACCATCAAGAACATGCAATTCTCACAAAGTTCTTTCTGGTCCCAAGTCAGAATTCAAGTACGGTGGCGCGGGTATCATTTTCTTTCTTGTCAGGGAAGTCAAGAATAAAATAGGTCGAATACTGTCCTCGTCCTCATATGAGGACAAATGTCCTCACATGAGGACAGTGGTCCGATAGACACTAGCCTAACAAGGCGACCCTCCCCCCTGGAATACAGAAGACGGGTTCGTGGAGACGGAAGGAAGCCGGATCAAACGCATCCAAAATCTTGACGCAGCTGCCAAACAAAGCGAACGCCATTTATCCATGCCCAAACGATGCTGGTCAGCTACAATCGTATTTTAGCAAATCTCGTGGAAAACCGATACAAAACTCGATGCACGTCCAAGAAAACATTTTCAAACCAAATGTGTGTGCCGAGGTCGGGGCATTGCATCAAGAAATTGAAACAGAAAAATAGACCTACACATTCAGCTCACAGACATGACGTCTGAACGTCTCGTTGCCTAGACTGTGTGCTCGACGGAAGTGACTCGGCGTTTGACGAAAGAAACGGTCTCTTCTGAAGTGAAGGACACACCTCTACTTGCATCCTCCGCCTCTGTCAAATGCGCCATATGCAGCGGAAGGTCATGGTTGTCTGGCGAGGTCGAGGAGCGAAGGAGGTCTGTGGGACAATTGCAACAACAATCAATGACCCATCGGACGAGGTAGATGACGTTGACAATTACGAACATACACAAGGCGAGAAAGGAATAGTTCGATTGCCACGGTAGCTCGTGATTGGGGTCAGCAGTCGGCAGGGCTGGAAGGCTAGGCGGTGCGGGTGAAGGCAGCGACATGGCTTCGGACGAGTGTGCGGTGAGCGAGAGTGTTAGAGTTGCGGCGAGGAGAAAACCGGAGCGGACGAGGCAACGGGACGTGGAGTTAGTGCAGTCGATCATGGCAAACAAGGGTGGTGTTCAGTGGATGGATCGTGCTTGTTGTCGGTTGAGGTTGGACCAGTTGTATCGAGGACGATGAAGATGACCGACTGAAGACTGAAAAGAAGGAAGGAACTACATTGCTCCGGGTGATTTAAATAGGACGAGTGGGACGAGTGATTTTGGGTGGGGGGAGTGATTCGGGTGGGAGTGGAGAAAGGGTAACGGGGGGGGGGGGC
>NW_005179151.1:352057-356935 GCF_000350225.1 Chondrus crispus
GTCGCCAAAACGCGAACTGGGGAGTGAGCGTTTTGGGGACTACAGCGCTCACTCCATGAGTACATGTGTCACTAGTGTCAAAGACACTAGTGTCTAGGTGACAAATGGCCTCATATGAGGTCAATTGACTTTATATGAGGCCAGTTTTTAGGCGGGCTTTTGCAATTCGAATAATTGTAGAAATTTATCGCTACTGTAGTGAAAAGCTTACGACTAGAGTATTAAACGTTGGCAAACCAGAAAACATTCAATTCCGTATCTCAGTCTTCCCTAATCAACACTTTCGTCTTCCTCTTCCCAAAATTTCTTCAAAATGTGAGCGTCAATGATCCTCGAATTATTGCAGGTAACCGCGTCCACACTCGTGCAAGACTGCTCACAGCTCAGAGTAAATGTCGTCGCATGTATGGAGCCTCCTGGAAGATCAAGTTGGTCACGGGAACTGTCATTAGCATGAAAACTGACAAAGTGAAGGGTCGCAGTGTCACTTCAGTCAGGGCTAAATGGGAATTATCAGATGGCGTCAAGGAAGTCACGCTTCGCATAGCTAACATCAAGGCTGGTGAAGTGATGGACCTGATCGATGACGGTCCTGAAGATCATATCCAGCAAGAAACTGAACATTATGTGCAACCGGAGCCTACAGAGGACCGCGTGACGCCACTGGAAGGAGCACTCAGCCCGAGTACGAGAATCTCCGAGAGTGACGAAATGGATTCCCAGGATGGCCTCATGAATGTACACGGCCGGGCCTGGAAGCGTGAGGAAGTCACGATGCATTTAAATGGTATGATACCGCCGAGAAGATGGAAGGTGATTGGACTGATTGATGAGATTATATCCCGTGGTCACAGTCCATCTCAAATGCATCCCATGGACTACTTCATGTGGATGTTCCCACAGGAGCACTTGGCATTAATGGTTTCCTACACCAACGATGCAATGGAATCAAGGGGACTTCGCTTGACTACAAGAGGTGAAATTTTGAAGTTTTTCGGGGTGCTAATCCTTATGACTCGGATTGAATTCAGCACCAGAAGGTCTCTTTGGAGCTCACAGGAAACCAGCAAATATCTCCCGCAACCTCAATTCGGAAACATCATCTCCCCGCAGAAGATTCGAGGAGCTTCGTCAGAATGTCACGTTCAGCTTTCCAGCTGACTCAAATGACAGATGGGGTATGATCAGGGACTTCATGGTCGCAATCAATGATCACAGAGCATCACATGTGATTCCATCACAGAACATCTGCGTTGATGAGAGTATGTCACGCTGGTATGGACTTGGAGGAGATTGGATTGAAACCGGTCTTCCGCATTATGTGGCCATGGACCGAAAACCCGAGAATGGCTGTGAGTTGAAGACTGCTGCATGTGGAAAAAGTGGAATCATAATAAGAATTGAGAACGTCGTCTCAGCTGAGGAGACTTCTTTAAAAGATTTTGAAAGTGACCACTTACACGGAACCGCAGTGACTTTGAGGTTGTTACAGCCATGGTTTCACACCAATCGTGTTGTCTGCGCGGATTCGTACTTTGCTTCTGTCCACACGGCTGAATCACTTTATGAGAAAGGTCTTAGATTCACAGGTGTAGTGAAGACATCTACCAAGAAATATCCGATGAAATATCTATCTCATCTGGAGATTGCTGAAAAGGGAGAGCACGTCACACTAGTTTCGAAGCCAGTGGCCGGGCCTCATCTCATGGCAGTGATGTGGGTGGACCGAGACCGCAGATACTTTATTAGTTCTGTCGGAACATCCAACGAAGGAACTCCAATCTACCGCGAGAGATGGCGTACACGTCATGGCGTGACAAGAAAAGAGGAATTGTCTATCCGTATTCCCTCAGTCTGTGAGCAGTATTATGAAACTTGCTCTCAGATTGACCGCCACAACAGATCTCGTCAGGATGATCTCGGCTTGGAAAAGAAGTTCGAAGTCAAGGAGTGGTCTATGCGTGTCAACACTTCTTTATTGGCCATTTGCATTGTGGATGCATGGAAACTGTATGCAGGTGCAAAAGGAGATGGTTCTAAGATGTCTCCAAATCAGTTTTATTGTGAGCTTGCTGACCAGTTGATTGATAACAAGTATGATCGTATATCGTTACGTCAGCGAGAATCAGACAGTGCTTTTGAAGATGAAGATGTTGGGTTTGGCAGTGGAATTGGTACTCACCTAACTCCAACCACTCGCAAGCGTAAAACCGCATCCGGCGAGGAGACTTGTGCTCTTTATGAATCCAGATGCAATATTTGCAAAGGTACAAAAAAGTCAAAGTTTATTTGCTCAGCCTGCAAGGCATATTTTGACAAAGAAGTATACCTTTGTCATCACCAGACTGGGCGTGACTGCTTTAAGAAACACCTCGACGAACGTCACGATCTTACTTACAAAGGTAAGTACTATTAGTGCTTAAAGCGTTCTAGGCCTTTAAAACTGACTAAATGGGTCAGCATTTGAGTAAAATTGAGCAAAAAGAGATAAAAAACTCCTTTTGCCCCCTATGGTTCTATCCTGCGTCTAAAGACTTGCTTGGAAGACCTGCAGCCGTGTTGGAATGCCCCTTTATGAGATGTCACCGTATTCAATCTCATGTTCGAGTGGGCGCTATAAAGCGTCCTGGGCTGCAGGTCACGAACAAGAACCATCGAGATCCCCGAAGGGATTTTTCGACCACTAAAGTGCTCAGCGAGGAGTTGAACCCCGGCCTCTAAGACTCAGCGATCCTTGCAGACCACTGAGCTGGCTTTTCAGTTACTAACTAGTCGTTTATAGTTGTCTTTATAGTCGTTCAAAGTTCTACTTCGTAAAAATTGTGCTCCTTTTGTTCTATACTTGCGAAAATCTTAAATTTTGTTTAAATTTTACTGTAGAGCATTTAACCTCATATGAGGTCAAGGGTGACCTCATATGAGGCAAATTGCCGGTCGTCTAGACACTAGAGTCTGCATGACACGGATGGGCCTTGTTTGATCGCTTAGGGCATTGCACGACGTATGAACGGTTGCTTCGTACACGGGCTCGGGGGTGGTCCATTATCAGAACTGCCAATGGGAGGTCGGCGCTGCGCGTGTGTCTAATCCGCACCCGTCGGGGCGTAAATTTACTTTAATTTACAGTTATCGATGATTCCCGTTTTCGCCGCGCGTCTTGTGCGTTCGCGGCGGGGAAGTCCCTTTGCCTTTATTTTCGCGGGGCCCCTTCCAACCGATCGCCGCACGCGAGCCGTGTGTCACGCTCGCAAATGCCTTCCCTCGTTCAGGCGTAGATGCGCAGCATGGGGCTTCAACTATCTCCCGCTGCCAGTCGCGATTGGTTTTTGACTCTCCTCTGCGACTTCTGCCACCATCAATTTGTTCAACCCTGCAAACACGACAGCAAAAAAGGATTGAACTGTTTTTTCAACCCTTTTTTTGCAGTGTCTATACGACCGGGGCTTGCCCTCTTTTTGCATGGGGGGCTTTTGCCCCGTGTGCAAAAATATTAGACTAAATTGAACATTCAAAAAGCTACCTTGAGCACTATTTCCTTCACGGGCTTGTTTTCGGGAATAGCATCTTGCAGAACACCGGGATAGCAGCTTTGAATACGCAAAAGGCTTAAGAATATAATGCAGATTGAGTACCAAGTTGCCTTTTTCAACTGGTGTTTTTGGTTTCCAAGTTATTTTACATGCAGTTTTAGGGTGGTTTAAAAAGGCTTCTTTTCCAGACATATCTAAACACAAGCAGGAAGAACAAGCAATTCTCACAAAGTTCTTTCTGGCCCCAAGTCAGAATTCAAGTACGGTGGCGCGGGTATCTCTTTCTTTCTTGTCAAGGAAGCAGAAGTCAAGAATAAAATAGGTCGAATAATGTCCGCATTTGGGGACAATGGTCCGATAGACACTAGCCTAACAAGGCGACCCTCCCCCTGGAATACAGAAGACGGGTTCGTGGAGACGGAAGGAAGCCGGATCAAACGCATCCAAAATCTTGACGCAGCTGCCAAACAAAGCGAACGCCATTTATCCATGCCAAAACGATGCTGGTCAGCTGACATCGTATTTTAGCAAATCTTGTGGAAAACCGATACAAAACTCGATGCACGTCCAAGAAAACATTTTCAAACCAAATGTGTGTGCCGAGGTCGGGGCATTGCATCAAGAAATTGAAACAGAAAAATAGACCTACACATTCAGCTCACAGACATGACGTCTGAACGTCTCGTTGCCTAGACTGTGCTCGACGGAAGTGACTCGGCGTTTGACGGAAGAAATGGTCTCTTCTAAAGTGAAGGACACACCTCTACTTGCATCCTCCGCCTCTGTCAAATGCGCCATATGCAGCGGAAGGTCATGGTTGTCTGGCGAGGTCGAGGAGCGAAGGAGGTCTGTGGGACAATTGCAACAACAATCAATGACCCATCGGACGAGGTAGATGACGTTGACAATTACGAACATACACAAGGCGAGAAAGGAATAGTTCGATTGCCACGGTAGCTCGTGATTGGGGTCAGCAGTCGGCAGGGCTGGAAGGTTAGGCGGTACGGGTGAGGGCAACGGCATGGCTTCGGACGAGTGTGCGGTGAGCGAGAGTGTTAGAGTTGCGGCGAGGAGAAAACCGGAGCGGACGAGGCAACGGGACGTGGAGTTAGTGCAGTCGATCATGGCAAACAAGGGTGGTGTTCAGTCAGTGGGTCGTGCTGGTTATCGGTTGACGTTGGACCAGATATATCGAGGACGATGAAGATGACCAACTGAAGACTGAAAAGAAGGAAGGAACTACATTGCTCCGGGTGATTTAAATAGGACGAGTGGGACGAGTGATTGTGGGTGGGGGGAGTGATTCGGGTGGGAGTGAAGAAAGGGCAAGGGGGGGGGGGGGGGGGGC
>NW_005179151.1:357127-359293 GCF_000350225.1 Chondrus crispus
TTTCGGCGGGGGGGGGGCGGAATGTGTCAGGGGGGGTCCTCCTATTGGCCATTGTCTCGCCCGCAGCACTTCTGCCCCTCCGCTGAGGGTTTAACCCCACCCTCGTCAAACAAGCTCTTTTGCATAACATTACGTTTGTCCCCGTTTTTATCCTGGCTGTCACGGTGCGTGTGTATGCGCCATGTGACCACCCCACGAGGGTGGGGTAAAAAACTTGCAGGTGTGAGGGGCGTTCTCTAGCTAGGTGTTTTGAAAGTAGGAAATTTGGAAACTTGTCATACGCCACATATCCAATAAGCGCCTGCTACGTTGCCACGTGTGTTTCCACTTTTCCATAATCTGTTTTCGTGTAGGGGAAATTCCGGATTTCCCCTACATGAAAACGGATGAAACGGCAATCGAAGTCCCGCCGAATAAGAGAGTCAACAATGCCCGTCCCCTCTCGTTCCCTTCCTCCCCAGTGCCGTTCCCGTCCCCCCCAGTCCCGTTCTCCTTTACTTTGACAACCTCGCGCACATCGCACGCTCTGTTCGCCTCTCTGTCGACCTGAAGTCGGCCAACCGTGACTCACGTCACTGACTCGCTCCTTCCACCCTCCCTCGCCCTCCCTCCCTCATCCCTCTCTGCCCCCCACCCTCTGCCCCCGCCCTACCATGCCGCGCCCCGTGTGCGTTTAAACTTTAAACGGGCTGCGTCGGGTCACCACGTCGCCGACTGTGCGCCGACTGTGCTGACGGACAGTCAGCACAGTCCCGAGTCGGGACATCCGTCAGCACAGTCAGTGACAACCCTCAAAAATACTGCAATTCCCTGTGGTATGATAAAATCTAGAGCATTCTTGGCGCCGCCGGTTAGATCAAAAGTCGACGCCCACGAGGTCAGAGGGCCCATTTTCCTCCGACTTCCACGGTGGAAGTAGGATGGCATCCTAAAACTTCTTACCGTCATGTTCATGCCCTTCCTGTTTTACCACAAAATTTCCATGAGCAGGTCAACGGCAGCCCGTTTTTCCTGTCACAGCGCGTTTTTCCCGTCGCAGCGCCTATTTCGCGCGCCGTCGTTCAACCCTTTTTGCCATCCCAGCACGCCGTCGCCCACAGCGTGCCGTCGCCCTCACGCTACTGTACAACAACCACTGCACACGCGCACCGCCGCGCACACGCGCGCACACGCGCGCACACCATCGTCGTCATCCAGTCGTCCTACCCGCGCCGTCGTCTTCGGCGCCGCCGCCGCGCACCCCCGCCGCCACGCGCGCCGCCGCAAACACGCGCGCCGTCGTATACTGTACATCATCCACTGCACACCCGCGCCGCCGCGTGCACCCCGCCCCGCCCGCCGACGTGACGAGACCTCCGCCCCCCAGCTCCTGCTTTCGCTATCCCTGCGCTTGCTTAGGCCCGTGCTGCGCCCTTTTCTCCCCCGTCTCTTCCCTCCCGTATGATCCCGGGCAACCTCTCCTGCCCTACTTCTGACTTCCCCTCCCCCTACCCCCCCTCCTGCCTCATCTGACCGCCCTACGCTCCGCCCTCTCCTTATGCTGCGCGTCCCCTCTTCCCCGCCTGCCCGCCTCTTCTTGACCAAGCCGCCCCCTCGGCCGACCCCAATGCCCTGCTCAAACGCCCCCCTCTCCATCTCCGCCATCTCTGCCACCCTCGCCTCGGCCCGCCGTCTCCGTACTCCCTCCTTCCCGTCCATCGCGGTCCGGCTCCCGCACCCCCCTCACCACCGTGAGTCAACCTTCCCTCTCGGCCGCTGCGACGCCCTCGTCCCAGCAGTCCACACTCGCTCCCAGCCCGCCTTCCTCCTCCTCTCCCTCCCCTATCTCTCCCCTCCGTTTGCTACCTCCTTCTTTGCCCGTTCCGCGCCGCCCAGATCAACATGGCAAAATTCTACACAATACTCGTTGCTACACACGTATTGCCACGGGACAGAGATAATTCAGGGTTTACGTCTGGAAGAATTCTGCAATTTTCTTGTGAGATATCGTGGAAGCGGAGGGAAGCCGGATCAAACGTATCCAAAATCTCGACGCAGCTGCCAACCAAAGCGAACGCCACTTATCCATGCCCAAACGATACTGGTCAGCTAACAACGTATTTAGCAAGTCTCGTGGAGAACCAACACATAACTCTACGCACGTCCCAAAAAACATTTACAAGGGAT
>NW_005179151.1:361376-363523 GCF_000350225.1 Chondrus crispus
AGTCAGACTCTCAACCACTCAAGCAACGGAGCAGCGAACATTCTTGGTACTGTAACATTACATGTTGGTTCCCGCATGCCGACAGCAGCGCCCAGAGACTGTAAGACACTCGAGTTTCTCATCCTGACACTGTTGTCACTTGTGTCTAGAAGCCCAGGTCGACTCGCTCTCTAGAACCAATCTTAAATTTGGCGTGTACGGTGGCAAGATATCGGCATTTACCGTGAAATGAACACAACAATTACCGAAAGGCAATTCAGGAGTTTGTTGTACGGTTGACATAACGCGATGCGTGTCGCACTCATATCTACAGTCTACACAGATTTTAGAGCAGTGCAGGTACCAGTCACTGCAGTGCAGATCTCGTCGTGCAGACCACGTATCGCATTGCTGTGCCCGAAGCAGAAACACTTTTCGACAGAGATGCAAACACATTGTAGTTACGTACCCTTCGAGTGCATACCCGCCTGCTGTATCTTTCAGGCTGAGTCTCTAGTGCGATGTCCTATGCCCTCTCTTAGGCCTCGACAGTTCATCGAAGTGGTCATATTGTGCAATATGCCGGTAGTCGCCAGTGCGGGCACAAGGATGGCCAGCCCAAACGCCTACATGTCAGCCAAGATATCATGACGTTTTCGACTACAAAATGACCGACAGAGAAGCGACAGGTGACGGTGAGTAGGAGATATCAGGAGCTCTCCAACGTGTTGCCCGGTAAGATCTATAAAGAATTGTTCCTTACGTAGTGTCAATAATACAAACCCTAACAAATCTAAATCATATATCCAGTGCAGTAGGGCAACTAGCCCTACACTCGGCCGTATTCTCTTGAAGGGGACGGGGTTGGAGCATTGTACCATTTCGCGCTTTTCGTTCAACGAAAGGAGCGTGAGGCATTAATTTCAAGGCATGTGCCGGACGCATTACCCTAAAAGACGCCTTACATACCCGTGCACATTTCTGATTGTTTCGTCGCTGCAGATATGGAAACGGGGTCCTTCAATTTTCGCAATCTGAGGAAGTTTCGCAATCCGAAGAATCTTGGCAAGCTTTTCAGCCTGCGGGGCCTTTCATTGGACAAGGGTTTGGTCGGCCATCTGCCACTGAGGTACTGCCACACATCACATGTGTACACATGTCTAACTCAATAGCAGGTGGGGATGGGCGATGGTCAACCATCGTCGTACAGTAGATACACTGGTACCCTTGGTACAGTATGTTACCCTGTACCGCGTCTGGATTTTCTTAAAGCAGCCTTATAAGGGGACCCTCGCCCCTGGAATACAGAAGACGGGTTTGTGGAAGCGGAAGGAAGCCGGATCAAACGTATCCAAAATCTTGACGCAGCTGCCAACCAAAGCGAACGCTATTTATCCGGCCCAAACGATACTGGTCAGCTAACAACGTATTTTAGCAAATCCCGTGGAAAACCGACACAGTACTCGATGCACGTCCAAGAAAACATTTACAAAATAGATGGGTGTGCCGGGGTCGGGGCATCGCATCAACAAATAGAAACAAAGAATAGACCTACCCATTGAGTTCACGAACATGGCGTCAGGACGTCGCGTTCCCTAGACTACGTGCTCGACGAAAGTGTGACTCGGTGGTTGACAGAAGAAACGGTCTCTTCGACAATGGAGGACACACCTCTACTTGCATCCTCCGCTCTTGTCAAATGCGCCATATGCAGCGGAAGGACTTGGTTGTCTGGCGAGGTCGCGGAGCGAAGGAGGTCTGTAGGACAATTGCGACACCAATCAATGACCCATCGGACGAGGTAGATGACGTTGACAATTACGAACATACACAAGGCGAGAAAGGAATAGTTCGATTGCCACGGTAGCTCGTGATTGGGGTCGGCCGTCGGCAGGGCTGGAAGGTTAGGCGGTGCGGGTGAGGGTAACGGCATGGCTTCGGACGAGTGTGCGGTGAGCGAGAGTCTGAGGGTCAAGACGAAGAGAAAGCAGGTGCGGGTGAGGGGACGGGACGTGGGGTTAGTGTAGTCGAGCATGGCGAAGAAGGGTGGTGTTCAGTGGATGGATCGTGCTGGTTGTCGGTTAAAGGTTGGACGAAGCGTGTCGAAGATAGTGAAGATGACAGAGTGCAGACGGAGAAGAAGGAGGTAAATACATTGCCCCCCCTCT
>NW_005179151.1:363789-393307 GCF_000350225.1 Chondrus crispus
AAAAAAAGCACACCTCCCACCCCGCAGGTGATTTAAATATGTCCCGAACGTCACACTCGCGCACGAGGGTGGGCGCGGCGCGGCTGGTGGGGGCGGCGCGGCCACATTGCCTCCCCCCCGCCCCAGGTGATCACATTCTCCGCCCCCCCCGCCCCAGGTGATTTAAATATCCGCCCCGTGCGCCGTGGTGGGCGCGGCGCGGCTGGTGGGGGCGGCGCGCCCGCCCACATTGCCTGCCAAGATAGGCATATCATAGGGTCTTTGGCCATGAGGTGGCGAAAGCCATTTCGTCCAATAAGAACGCTCCGGACCGCCGCCGTCCATACTTGGACGGCTGGCATTGGGCGACGAATGTAGTCGGACCAAAAGAGAGAATTTTGTATGCGCACCATCGTAGATTTAACTATTAATTAGTAATCTACACACGACGGCGGCGCGGTATCGCGCCCACCAGTCTCGGACTGGATGACATAAAGTTGTGTGACCGGGGGCAGCTCGCCCCCTCACACCGGAGAAGACACACTCTCGATCACGTTTATTGCTCACCTCGTTCATGGTAGCATCGCGGTGAGGAACAATCTCACTGCGCCCTTCAGACCACCACCGACGCGCGCTTCCTACTTCCTCCTTCGCCGCGCCCTGTCTTTGCGAATCGACGACTACTTCTCAACCGCCCCCCCGCGTACAAACGTCGCACTGGACTCCCGCGCTACCCTTGAACCTATAGAGTGCCTGAGGGCCTGGGATCAGGTAGTGCATTGCAGTTCATCAAGTCAACTCGTGGTGTCGGTCTACTATTTTCCTACAGCTATTGCGCTTCCTCTGCTTTCCTCTCTCGCGCCGGGTGCTTCACAACACACTGCACCGCACTGCTCTGTGTAGCATAACCCCCGCCCTGGGGGTTTAAATTAGATTAGATCAAGAACTAGATCAGCTACTGTAGAGCGTCGAGCTCTACAGTACCACCGCGCGTGTCCACGTGTACACCACGGGGACAAGGGACATGCGCATACACGTGCACACGTGTACGGCGCGCGTACGAAGCGCGCACGCACCACGGGTGATACGTGTACTGTCAGCCTCGACATAGCTGACAGTATTACAGTGCAGGCCGACCTGCACTACAGTAGCCCACTACAGTACCTCGGTACTGTAGTGTTATGATAGAGTGTTCTGTATATTAAATATGGAGCGGACCGACGGCGGCGGAGGAGGACAAGCACGGGCTTGTCCTCAACCGACCGCCAAGGTCAGTCGACCCAGCTTATTCTAAACGTCGCCTTCGCTCTTTGCGCGCGTTTAGTCGGAGCCGAGCCGGAGTGGACGCGTAGCACGCGAGCGAGCACGGAACCGCCTCCGCCCGTCAGCACTGGTACGTCACCCAGTGCTGCTCCGGGGCGTCGAGGCGTCGATCCGCTCGTGCGTGCGCGCGTCCCTGCTCGCTCCCGCTCTACCACCGCTACCCGGGCCCGAGCCCGGTTCCGTAGCTGGTTGGCCCGCTTCACCCCTTCTCCGATCCGGGGTCTACAAGTCGAACTGCGCATACACCTCCAGTCGTCTGGGGGTGTTTATGCTACAGTGGTCTCCCGACCTAGAAGACCCCGAGATCTTTCCGAGAAGACTTTCTTTTTCCTCCGCGTCCGTACGCGTTGAGATGAGTCAAGAATACGCCACCTCGATCCGGTCCGAACCGGCGGATCCGAGGGCGGCCGCTATGCACGCACCATCACCGCCGTTCGGCGACGGCGACGCTGGTCTCCCAGACCGCGAACCGTCGCCCGAGTCCCCCGAGGGACAAGCGGCTGCGATGTTCGATCGCATAGCTGACTACATCGAGGAAGTCCGTACTTCACTCCGTATAGACGTGACGGACGCCGTCTACTCGCGATGTATGGACGAGCTCCGCTCCCTACGTGAAGGGAGGTTCGATCGAGTCAGCCAGTCCTTGGAGAATCTCCGAGCACTAGTCGACGAGTTACACTCGCGACTGGTGCTCGTCGAAGACTCACGCCTCGCACAGCCCGTACTGCACGGGCAAGGTCGCCCCACGAGGCCGACCTCGACGAGACGTCCCGACGATCGACCGTCCCCGTCAGCAGAACAGCTGGGTGCGTTCGCGCACCTCTCCGCCGAGCTCAACGCTACGCGACAGCGTGCTCGTGACATGGAACGGACCATGGCCGCAAGGCTGCCCGGTGCCCCCACGAGAGGACCCGGTGGTGCCGTACCTCCGAGCGCTGTCGCTCCGGAAGGTTGGCGTCCGACTGGCGCCGACGCCAGTCGGACTGCGGAAGGAAACCGTCCCCCAATGGGCGCGAATCTCGCGTCCGAGACCCAAGCACTGCCGCCTATCCCCGTAAGTAGGCGGCAGATGGACCGCGTATCGTACGCGGACGTACAGGACCGTGGAGGAGCCGCCCGCGGATCCGGAGAACCGATGTTCTCCGTCGATCCCCGCTGGGGCGGCTACCCGCCGGCGAGTTATGCCGAGCATCCAGGTCCGGTAGACGTCCGTACGCTACCGGTTACCTCCTTCGGCACGCTAGGCCCCGCCGAGCCCGGGCTCGAGCCGGTGCATACGATGATCCAAGAGTTCAGCGCCGTCGCTGACTATCGTATGTACCGCTTGGATAACACCTCGAGGCTCGTCACCTCGGGTGACGCGGGACGGATCGCGAAGTACGTCCAACGCTGCCGTGGGATCCGTCCCACGATGAGGAGCTTTGACGGTACGGACCCGATCCAGCTCCTACCGTTCTTGAAGGATATTCGGATAACCTTCAACTCGCAACACCTGACCGAAGGTGTTGCCGTGAGAGTCCTCGCGCACTTCTTAGAGCGCGACGCGGAGCGCCTGTATACGAGTTATACGATGCGTGGCCTCCGCGCCGGCCAACTACACGACGACGTGAGTTGGCCGGGACTCGTGAACCAGTTCCTGAAACGCTACCTAACCGACGACGTGTTAGGTGAAGCGTACGACGCTGTCGCGACGGCGCGACAGCAATCTCATGAAACGGAGAGCACGTTCGCGGACCGGCTCGAAACGGCCGCGTTCCGTTGCACGGCAGTGTTCTCCGAACAGTCCCTCGCGCACTACTTCGTGCGGGGACTCGCCCCTGCGACCCGTGCCGCAGTTTCCGAGACAGTGCAGCGGCTGCCGAGCCGCCAGAAGACCGATCTTCCGACGATCCGCCGTATCGCAACGGCAGAAGGAACCACTTACCGCGCTCGACGCGGTTTACCTCTGCCGGATTCGAAACCGGCAGGGAGGGCTGGCAGGACTACGAAGTCCGCCGCAACAAGTTCGCCCGCCTCTACCCTCCATGTCGGGGAGGATGAGTGGCAGGCCGACCCTGTCCTCATTACGCAAGGAGCAGGGCCAGTAGGGGGTCGACCCCCTTCACCGATGTCGACCAGAACGACGTCGAGCTACGCGACCGCGTTCGCGGCCACTCCAAGAGCAGCCAGGGGTACGGACCCCCGGGTCGCTGAGCTCGACATCTCAAACCGAGATACCGGAGGTGAAGCCCCTCGCGTGCACCTCCTCACCGATGAGGAGGCGCGTCACGCGGCGACCTTCGCCTCAACGGACGGCAGCGCGTACGTGTGCTGGCTATGTCGTACGTACGGACACGCCATGTACGCCTGCCCGTTCCTGTCGCCGGAACAACGAATGTTCACGGCGTACAGGAACTACCGGTACCAGATGGAGACGCGCCCCGGGGCGCGCAATCTACTCCGGCAAGCGGTTGGCGAGGGTCGTCCCCCGCGTCAAGGTTTCCCGAACCGGTCGGGTGGGGGCGCTCGCTTCGCCCCCCGTGGAGGCGGGTATCGTCGTACCGAACTCGATCGTCGGGATCGACCCGCCTACCGCCAGGCGGACACAAGATACCCCCGCCAAGAGCAGAGAGGGGACCGAGACCGTTCTCGGTTACCCCAACAGGTACAGAATGCGATAATGTACCTGCAAGACTGGGTAGAGGATCCGTACCCCCTACCCACGGAGGGTCACGAAGGAGAGCCGACTCGCTTCGTTCCCCATATCCTGCGACGACCGGACGCCGCAGGTCAAGGCCCGGAAGTACCCGAGTACTTCGCCAAGGCTGCCGAGCCGCAGGGGAGGAATAGTCCCGACCCACGCGGCCGGCTACCCGGAGAAGACCTGGCCGCCGATAGCCTGGGGGGTAGCTCCGATAGCACCGGTAGTTCGAAAAAAGGGTAAAGACGGTTACGTACACGCGGTCGCGTGAGCCGTCTTTTCCCTATGAACTAGACCGGTCCCCGCGTGCTGGCCAAGGACACGGGGGGTATTGTCCGATAATACATCCCCCGCTATCGGAGTCGAGCACGGGGACTCCAGCAATGTCGACATTGCAGGAGAAACCCAACACCGAGGCCCACGTAGACCCGATGTTGGAAGAAGGCACCACAGGGACACCCGACATCCCAGTGAAGCGCAACGAGCGAGACGCGGTTAACGCCGACCGACACGTGTCGGTCGACCTCCTGACCCCGGGGAGCCCAAGGTTGCCGACAAAATGTCCGCCTCGTACGGACGCCAGCACCTGGACGGGCGTCAGTGAGACGCGAACGTCCCCCGGCTCGAGCCGAAGGAAACGCAAGAGGGGCCAATGCCGAAGTCGAAGGCCCCGGCGGAACGACCTCACCGATAAGGTCGCGCCCAAGGTGGTCGAAGGCCTCGTATGCCTCATGACGTCGAAAATATATAACGTCTTGGGCTCCGTGGCCACCGAAGGCAACGCGTTTAAGCCCCACACGATTGCCGTCGACACGTGCTCGGGCTACAACTTGGTGAGGAAGGCCGATCTCCCTCCCGACTGGGCCCGCTACGTAATACGGGGCGCGCCATTACCACGCCTGGCTGGCGCGAACAGTAACCCGCTTCGACTTACGGCGGTCGTCCGCCTCGCGGTCCGGCTGCGGAACACGACGTTCCGCATACCTTTCGTAGTGGCTGAACAACTCGCTGTTCCCGTTCTACTTGGGACCGCGTTCATCGATGCGCACGTACGCAGCATCGACATCGACGGACAGAAGCTCGAACTTCGTCACGGTGGCTCGGTAGCCATCGTCAATGGGAAGGGGGAACCGACTCCCCCTACCAGGCGACATGGTCGCCAAACGAGTCGTCCGGAGGTACGCGAGGAGGCCCCGCAGGCGATCCGAATCGCCCGCTGGGCTACCATCCCCGCGATGTCGCAAGCCCGTGTGCGTGTGACAACCGCGGGGAGGGGTCTCGTGTTCCTGGAGCCCAAGCCCTCACTCCAACACCGGCATGGAGTGAGGCTGACGAATGGCGTCGCGGAAGTCCTGCCGAACCAGACATTCGAAGTCATCGTCGCGAACTTCTCGCGACGGGAGAGGCGGCTTCCGAAGCACACCGTCGTGGGATACGCGAAGCGCAACCCCCTCGCGATCCTCACGCCCGAACGTCGAGTCGCTGAGGGGGTCGCGTTCGCGTTGCACCTGACCGACTTGACCGATCAAGTCGGAGAGGTCGGAGCTGGCCGATCCAGCTCCAACGAGGAGGTAACCGCGGGGAGTGAAGGGGTTGACCCGGACGAACGGACACCTATACCCCAACCGACGGCGGGGGGTACTGTACCCCCCCAGCAGAAGGATCCCAAAAATCCATCGATGGATTGGGAAAAAGAGATTGACTTGTCATACATCGACGATGACAAGCTCCGTGGCCACGTGCTCGAAATGCTCCGTAAGCACTCGAGTCTGTGGAGCGGTGCGCTCGGAGCGATCCAAGCCACAGAGCACCGCATTCCCCTCGAACCGGGAACGAAACCGATTCGTTCTATGCCCTATCGGAAGGGCCCGGCCATGCGCGAAATGGTCGCGAAGGAGGTCAACAAGATGTTGAACGCAGGGGTTATCGAGCCCGCGAGCACCGAGTGGGCGTCCCCGGTGGTGCTCGTACCGAAGAAAGACGGCTCTCTTCGGTTCTGCGTGGACTACCGGCGTCTCAACGCGAAGACTGCAGCGGATTCGTATCCGCTGCCGCGTATGGACGACTGCATCGACTCGTTAGGAGATGCAGCCGTCTTTACGACGCTGGACTGCAATTCCGGTTACTGGCAGATCCCGGTCGCTCCGGAGGACCGGGATAAGACTACCTTCACGACACATATGGGTACGTACCGCCATTTGCGCATGCCGTTTGGATTAAAAGGGGCACCGGCCACCTTCCAACGTGCCCTCGATATCATACTCTCCGGAGTCCGCTGGCAAATATGCCTCGTCTATCTCGATGACGTTATCGTGTTCTCACGTACGGACGCGGAACACGCAAGGCATCTCGATACCGTCTTGAGCTTGTTGCGGAGTGCCGGCATCTCCCTCAAGCTCAAGAAGTGCAGCTTCTTCCGTCCGAAGGTGCACTACCTGGGGCACGTTATATCCCCAGGTAAGTTGAGCGTGGCTGATACGGCAATCGACGCCTTCAAGACGTTCACGTTCCCGAGGACGCTGACGCAGGTGCGCTCGTTCCTCGGGGCGTGTAACGTGTATCGTCGCTTCGTCAAGGGCTTCTCGAAGATTGCCCGTCCGTTAACCGATATAACGCGCAAGGACTCGGATCACGATTTCGATAACCCAACGGAGGTTCAGCTTCAGGATTTCGAAAGCCTGAAGGCTGCGATGATCTCCCCGCCGATCCTCACGCTACCACGGTACGGCCGACCGTACCTGTTGGACACTGACGCCAGTGCATATCAACTCGGGTGCACCCTCCTACAGGAGCACGAGGAGCCAAACGATTGGCGCCCCGTTGGGTACTGGTCGTACTCGCTAAGCGATAGCGAGCGGAACTACAGCGCTACGGAGCGTGAGTGATTCGCCGTAGTGTGGGCCGTCCGCACACTGCGGCCGTACATCGAAGGAACCAAGTTCACCGTCCGGACGGATCACGACGCCCTCCGATGGCTCATGTCGCTCACGGAGAGCTCAGGAAGATTCACCCGGTGGCGGCTACGTCTGGCTGAATACGATTTCACCATTCAGTACCGCCCCGGGCGCGTGCATCAGGTGCCCGATGCCCTGTCACGACTCGTGTCGCCGAAGGTCGCCGATGACCCTCGCCCCACCGTCGAGGTGGATGACGACATCCCCACTTTCGACGGGGGCACGACAGTCCGAGACGTATCGAACGAGCTCGCGGAACACGCCTGTACCGCGAGCTGCGATCATCAGGCCGTCCATGTCTTCGTAACGACACGGAACCAAGCCGAAGCCTGAACAAGGTCGCGCGTACGGACGCGTGACGAACCGCGAGGTGACGACGAAGCCCCCGCTCTTCAAGGACCCAATTCGTTTTGGGAAGAGAACGACGAGTTCGACGCCACCGATATACAGCGCGCCGAAGACGCCGAGGCTGGCGCGCTCGACTCCCCGGTCGCCCCACCGCAGGACGACCTTCCGGCCCCTCTTACGATAGAGGAGATAGCCGAGGAGCAACGCGTGGATGGCTTCTGCCAAACCGTTTTGGCACGACAGTCCGAGTCTCGAGACTCTGCGTTCTTCGAGGACCACCACGGGGTGCTCAAACGGAGACACCCCTTCGACCCTGATATCGTTCAGGTGGTGGTACCTCGGACGCTCCGCGCCAGGCTCCTCCGCCTGTGCCACAACCCGGCCATCGCGGGGCACCCGGGCCAGAACCGGATGTACTACGCACTTCGACGCGAGTACTACTGGCCCCACCTGGCTGCAGACGTGGCGGCCACGGTGCGAGGGTGTCGGACCTGCGCGATGAACCGGGTCAAGCTGAGGAAACATCTCAATCGATTGAGATTGTTCCCAGCTACGAGGCCTCTCGAGAGCCTCGCCATCGACATCTTGGGGCCGCTCCCCAGGACGAAGACAGGAAAACGGTTCCTGCTCGTGATTACGGACCGTTTTAGCAAGCTGACGCAAGTCGTGGCGCTCCGCACGATAACCGCATACACCGTCGCAGTTGCGTTCTGCGAGTCGTGGGTGTTCAAATACGGCGTCCCTCGCACGTTGCTTTCGGACAACGGCCCTCAGTTTAATGCCAAATTCTTCCACAGCACGTGCCGTGTTCTGGGGATAACGAATTTGTACACTTCGGCGTACCATCCCCAGACGAACGGGCAAGTCGAGCGATATAACCGAACAATCGCCTCGATGCTGCGGAACTACGTAGGTGAACACCAGGACGACTGGGATGTGTACGTGGGGCCGCTTACGTATGCGTACAACTCCCACGTACATCGCACCACACGCACCACGCCGTTTGAGCTCGTGCTCAGCAGGCCCCCGATGGAGTTCTCGCTCCGACGGACGGAAGGCGACGCGCCCCCTGCCGACAGGGGGAACCCACGTGCCGAGTTCCTCAAGACCTTGGACTCGACTATCCAAAAGGCCTACGGAAGCCTTCGGCGAACGCAAGCTCGCTATAAACGCGACTTCGACAAGCGTATTCGGCGCATCAACTCGCGCCTCAAGGCAGGTGACTACGTATATCTGAACCCCACCGATGGGGGGAAGACATCAAACAAGCTGGCCTCCCCGGCTGTCGGACCGTACCGAGTTCTCGCGAACGACCAGCGCACCATCACGATCGATCGTGATGGAGTTACAGAGCGCGTCTCAGCAGACCGCTGCGTCTACGCACCCCCGCCGGCGAACGCGCCAAAGGCTAGCACGACTACCCCCGAAGACCTTGCCGACAAGATCAACGAAGGCACACAGTATGGCGTCGAACGGCTATTCAAGCATCGCGTCATGGAGGATGGAACTACGGAGTTCCTCATTAAATGGGCAGACTACGATACTCCCACATGGACGGCGCGTACCCACATCCCCGAGGAGTTGGTTTCTCGTTACGCACAAAGACTCCGGGCGCGTACAGGGAGAGACCTCACCTCGGAAGTGAACGCGGACGTTCACTCTTGAGGAGGGGGCCCTCAACCGCATCGTTGCGGATTAAATTCCACCTCGAATTAAATGCACCCCGCGTACATGGGGCAAAAGGGGACGCGCGAAGGGACAGCTGTCCCCAGAGAGCAGCAACGGAATAATTCGCGAGACGTCAAGCCGTATTGGCAAGCGAATCCGCCGCGGGCGACGCGCTACCGTCAACAAAGGTCATAAGCAAAGACAGGACGTACTGTCTTACAAATAATTCGAAGAAGAAAAGGGAAGGAACCGAACCTCCCCCAAAAAAAAGCGCGAAAGGACTGTGATAGTACGAGCAATCACCGCGCCCCTCGTACAAATAATAAGGAAGCCGGGACGTATCGGTGAGACGGAACGCGGAAAACGACGCAACAAGACCCGGCTGTACGTACAGACGGAAAGGGGGCGCCCGCCGAGCCAAGATGTGGCACGGGAAGTGGGGAGCCGTCTGGCAAAATGGGGTCGGAGCAAGATGCAAGGAGACGAGGAAGATGAGAGCACCTCTGGTACTAGCCAGATCGCGACGCCCCTTTCTGCAACAGGCCGTCGCGCGAGCATTATGGCAGCCCTATGATGTCCCCCATGACCGCTCAGCGAAGACGGGAGGGGTCGGAACGGAATCCCATCTCGATGTGAGCGCCGACGAGATCGTACCAGATCGGCGAGTCTCCAAGCCATGGAGAGGTGGTGTCCGAGCGAGGACCGCCACTACGGCCTCTTGAGGCCGTACAGTACAGGCAAGAGAGCTCCTGTACTCGGACGTTTGGGCACGAGCCGCCGGCGGCTTGTACCTCCGGTACAACAAGCCCTGACGACCGCCACTGTCAATTCCGAAAAAAGAAAAAGAAAAAGAAATCGGAAAAAATGAAGGGGATTTTCGAATTTCAAGGGAAAAAGGAGCTCACGTGCGCACGGTACGCGCACACGCGAGCAGAACGCGCAGCAACGCACTGGCGCACGCGCGCTGTCCCTCGCTGACCGACGCTCATGTCCGTACAGGAGCAGAAATGTGGGCTGCTCGAACGAGCCATACGAGGTCAATCGGCAAGACCGCACGAACGCATGAGCCCCGCCCCCTCCGCCTGGGATCGCCAAGTCAGGGCTCCAGGCCACGACACACAAGAGCGCCCGAATACGATGTACGACCCCCCCTCCGAGGAGGCGTCGCGCGCGGATCACGCGTAGTCCGGACCCTCTCGAAAGGAGACAGCGGGGGACAAGCGTCGTTCCGAGAAGGAGGAGCGGAGACCGCGCGCACGGGGAAGAGTCTCAGGCGACGCCGACCGACGCCCTGACACGAGAAGGAGGATACGTACCCCTCCTTCTCCCCGACGCAGACCAACCACGTAAGCCGGCTCGAGCCGGCGGGACGGATCGCAAAGCAAGGAAAGGAGCACCCGCTCCCACTAGAGAGCCCCCTATCAGTCCCCCGGGCTATGGCGCTTGCCGCTACCTGTCGCCGCGCGCGTGCGTGCGTCAATGGATATGCGGGGGAAGGCGGCGACGTGACAGCCAGGGGATACGATCACACCCCCTCGTCGTGTGGAGGGGGACGACGGACCATCGGGGAGGTAGGTAAAATACCAAAGGGAGGATAGGACCCGTGCTGTGGGGTTATGACGAAGGACGCGGTACGAGCGGCGGAGAGGGCGGTCGGCAGACGTCTACCGACCCTTCCCGGCTCCCTGACACACGCCAACGATGGGCGGTCTGGTATACTCGGGGCAGAGAGGCAAGGAGCCCTAGTGGCTTTACGGATGACGGACAGGAAGAGGAAGGATGACGTGGATAAGTGGCTCACTTGCTCAACGGCCCGAGCGGTTGGGGGGCACCGACGGGGTAGGGCCGTAGCTGCCTGGAGGACAATAACTAGGGTGCGAAGGCACCCTCGTGTCCATGTCCTCAAGGGGGGGCATGGCTACCGCCCCGTACTGCGACCAGGAAGGCCCCGGACCGACCGGGGGCGCACGCGCGTTGACCATGGGAGAATCGTACCCCACCCCTTCGTAGGGGTCCGGCAACGCCGGACGCGGCATAGAGGCCGAGGGAGTGCGTGACGGAGCGACAAATGAGGACGGAACCTGGCGTATGGACCGGAGGGTGTCGCGTTCGCGGCGGTAGCGATCGCGCTCCGCAGTGACACGCTCCAGGGAGTCAGATTGACGCCTCGAGGACTCCCTGAGGGCCTCTAGTTCGCCCCGCACTCGGTCTAATTGCGACGCGTACGTCGAGCGCTCCGCCCCGAGGTGGCGTGCTTCCTCACTACGGGCTAAGTACCAGCTGGCAAGGGTGCTCAGCAGGGTACCGACATGCCACGCCCGATCGATCGAGCTCCCGAGGGCCCGTCCCAAGTCGGGAATAATCTTGATCTCGTCCCGGGGCAGCGCCAAGAACCGGGCGGCATTCCGACCCGGCGAGTCGCCCACGGAGGTGACCAGAGGCGGAAGGGGTGGCACGGGCGAGACGGCAGCTGTACAGTAACTCGCATCCGAGGCGAGCGGGGCGCGAACCGGGTCCGTACCCGCGAACATAGGAGACGCGGGTTCCCCGTCCAAATCGCGGTACCGCTTGCGGTAACCCAACCGTGACGCGGACCCCACGCCTCCGCCCCTACCCGAGGGACCCGGGGCGGACGGTACAGGACGAGCCACGAAGGAGTCGTTCCGGTAATCATACACGAGAAAGGCGCTGCGTACGCCCGTAGCGAAGTCGGGCCACGAACGACGATTACGCACGCTCACGGCACAAGCTCGGTGCATCAGATCTAGAACGGCACAGTGCGTCCACGCCACGTGCGGGGAAGACCGCCCCAAAGGGTGCAGCGGCACATCAGGGAGCGACGGCGCGACCCTGCCGAGGAATGCCAACACCCCGATGGGTTGCACAAACGCGCGGCCGTGCAACGAAACCTCGCTCATAAAGGCGTTCCCCAAAGACCACGCCCACTCTCGTTCCACGTTATAGATCAGGTCATCGTACGCCGGGTGACGTGGGTCCCCACACGCAAACCCGAAATGTTTGAGGGCAAAAGGGAGTAAGGGGTGAACACCGAGAGAAGGGAGAGCCTCCCGTACGACCGCCGGAAGGGCCGGGAAGTCGCTTTTTGAGAGGCCTCGTTCGAACGAGGCAGAAGCAAACACGCGGCCGTCCGACTCGTCCGCGTGACGATAGGCTGCCCAATCGTGTGGGGAGATCGCAATGGAATGAAGCCTCATCAGTGTGCAAGCGGATTTTTGAAGAGCGGCACGAGCCCTGGAGTATGCGTAGGGCCTCGGGCTGACATACAGCCCGACGATTTCCGAAAGGACGAAACGGCGAGGGCCCCGTGGGTCCCGATTGAACAAGTAGCAGGCCATCCGGTCAACGTAGTCTACTTCCTCGTGGCTGAACGCAAAGGTCCGATCGCTCGGGATCTCGTCCGGGAGCTGATAGGGCGCTCCGCCGCCCTCCGCAAGCAAGCGCCCTAGCGCGAGAGACGCCTCCTCGGAGAGACCGCCCTCGTACAGCATCCGGATGCGTAGCATGTCGGGCCGAAGGCAATTCTTCGTAAGAAGCTCCCCGACCGTCACGCCCGAGCGAGCATGACGACGCCACGGATACCTCAGCCGACTGAGCAGCAGGGGCGCCGACCGCTCGAGCGGTACGCCCAGCCACTGCGTGGACGTGTTAGAAGCCTCCTGCTCCACTCCCCCGCTATCCCGAGTCGACTCGGGAGGAACCCCAGGACGTCGGCAGCTGCCACAGGCGCCGTAGGATCCCTCCACTGGCTGATAGGGGGCGCTGTCGCCGCCCGCTGCGGATAACGCCTCGCGCGGGATGCCCCCGGGAGCGCCGGATACAAGAGGGATCGGCCCCTCTTCCTTGCCAGCTGCAGCCGGGTATGCCTCCGTGACCGCGGCGCAAACCTCATTCACCACCGCCGGCCCTGCATGCAACTCTACTGAAAGAGTGGATTCTCGGGACCCACGGGCACGCTGGAACGGACTCGCCCGTGGGACAGCGACGACAGGGGCGCGACGACGCGCCTCGCCCCCGTCCGCTGCGACAGCGGACACCGACCCGCCCCTGCTCAGCGGGGGAGCCAAGGAGCTCAACGACGGGCCCTCCGAGGAGGGTCGGAGGGGGGAAGGGGTCACGAGGGGCGACGGTGTACCCGTCATCACGCCGAGACGGTAGGGGCCCTCCGACAGAGCACGTACAAGAAGCGCACGCGAGACCTCACCGGCGCGAGGGGGAAGGATGACACGCACGACGAAAGGCGGACGACCGCCGAGACGAGCTCTCGTAGGCAGTACGACGGGATGAAGAGGGGAGTAAGAAAACGCACGTGTGAGCGCGCGGGGGTGTAGGGGGAATAACGACAGAAGGACACGCGGAAGGGAAAGAGGCCTCGGAGCAAGGGAGTGGTTTGTATCAATCTCAATCACCGACATGTTTCGCACCACAAGCACTCGTGACCGCGGACGTTCACCCTTGAGGGGGGGGCCGTGTAGCATAACCCCCCCCCTGGGGGTTTAAATTAGATTAGATCAAGAACTAGATCAGCTACTGTAGAGCGTCGAGCTCTACAGTACCACCGCGCGTGTCCACGTGTACACCACGGGGACAAGGGACATGCGCATACACGTGCACACGTGTACGGCGCGCGTACGAAGCGCGCACGCACCACGGGTGATACGTGTACTGTCAGCCTCGACATAGCTGACAGTATTACAGTGCAGGCCGACCTGCACTACAGTAGCCCACTACAGTACCTCGGTACTGTAGTGTTATGATAGAGTGTTCTGTATATTAAATATGGAGCGGACCGACGGCGGCGGAGGAGGACAAGCACGGGCTTGTCCTCAACCGACCGCCAAGGTCAGTCGACCCAGCTTATTCTAAACGTCGCCTTCGCTCTTTGCGCGCGTTTAGTCGGAGCCGAGCCGGAGTGGACGCGTAGCACGCGAGCGAGCACGGAACCGCCTCCGCCCGTCAGCACTGGTACGTCACCCAGTGCTGCTCCGGGGCGTCGAGGCGTCGATCCGCTCGTGCGTGCGCGCGTCCCTGCTCGCTCCCGCTCTACCACCGCTACCCGGGCCCGAGCCCGGTTCCGTAGCTGGTTGGCCCGCTTCACCCCTTCTCCGATCCGGGGTCTACAAGTCGAACTGCGCATACACCTCCAGTCGTCTGGGGGTGTTTATGCTACACTCTGCGCTACTATTGCTCGTGCTACATTACCTCAAGCAAATCTCAAGCTCATGTTGGAAATCAAGTTTGGAAATCTAGTCAAGTCCAGTCAAGTCCAGTCAAGTCTAGTCAAGTGTTTGTCGGTGGCGGGGGTTCTTGTTGGGGGTTGACGTTGTGTGTGATTTCTGTGTTTTATTTGGTCTCCATTCGGTTTTTCTCGACCTACAGTCAAAACGAATTTACTTTGGCGTCGATCTGGGTTCCCATTTACAACTTTCAGTTGTTGTCGTCGTCTTTGCCGTCAGCATTGCTTTTTGGCAACACAAGCGAAGGTTACACACATTTGTCATCACGTTCAACTTCGACAACGAAAATTGGAGATCATCTAGCACAATTTGGACTCCACGCATCACACCAAACTTTCTCAAGGCTACAGTTGAAAACGTTGATCAGCAATTTCTTCTTCTTGTGTGCATCTTCGTTTTCGCTGTTGGTGGTGCTGATTCGCTTTCAAATTTTATTTTCGCACCCCTCTTGTCACATACAACTGTTCGCACATCTGTGCAACTTTCGGTCAACCCGTCATAATGTCAAATAATGGTGAAGGCGGTGACTCTCTGAGCAAGTGCCAAAGCTCAAAGTCCCGTCTGACTTCATTCAGAGGCGTAGGAAGATGAATGCTTATCTTCAGCGCAACGATCCACTTCTAGTTGGACTGAAACCGAAGCCCACCGGCCGTGGTGCATCTTCGAGTAATGCAATCGAGGACTGGATGATGCGAGCTGCGCGTGCAAAAGGCAATATCATTCTTTGCCTTAGAGACGCCGTCGCGTCCCAAACACGCTTGCTTGTGGACGACGATGAAAAGACGGCCTCCGATCTGTGGAAAGAGCTTGAGCGTATCTTCACGATTTCAAACGCTCAAGTGGTGCAAAACATCAAACAAAAGTTGGACACCTTAATCTTCAAAGATAATGGTAACTGGGACAAGCATGTCGCTTCGTTTTTAACAACCATTGGGGAGCTAGCTACGTATGATGCTGAGCTCTCTGAATCGGAGAAAACTTCCAAGTTAATCCGCTCTCTGCCATCCTCGTTTGCGCCTCTTGCTATGGTATCTAGTCTACAGGACCTCAATTTCGACAAGGTTGTCAATGCTGTACAAGCCGAGATCGCACGTCGATCTAATCCTCACAACATGCAGCAGTCGAGTAACAGCATCACTTCTCAACCTAAGGCTAATTTCGCGGAAAGAGGCAGTCGTGGTTCAAGAGGTAAAGGTCGCGGAAGAGGTCGCAGAGGTGGACGACATGGACAAAGAGGAACCTTCGGAGGTCGAGTGGACAAGCGCACTTGCAACTACTGCAAACGTCCGGGTCACTTCTACAATGACTGTTGGGACCGATTAAGGGACGAGGGGGCTGGAAATGGACAAGCGCCTCAAGGACGTCCCTCATTGCGTCTCAATCGAAATGTGCACTTCGGCACGCCACTTCCGGACGCTCTTCCTCCTCGTGGTAATATCCGCAACAACGCTAACTCCCCCACTCGCGGTTGGGGAGCTAGCAACCACCACCGAAACCAAGGAGCCCCTCGCAGTTCGACTCGCTTCGCTCAGGCGGACGACGAAGTCCCAAGAGGATTCATGGTGCAACTACAAAACAACGACTTCGACTTCCGAAGCCAAATTGCTGAAGTATCTAGCGCGAAGAGGTCCTGCGCGCACATTGACTCCGGTGCTACGCATCATTTCTTCCATTCTCGAAAATCGTTCATCAACTATTCACGTATTTCACAAGATGTCATGGCTGCATCTGGTGTGTCAAGACTAGTTGGCCAAGGAGAAGTGTCAATCCCTCTTGGCGGTGGCCTGGTAATCGAAGCTTACCATGCCCCTCACTTCTCTTCCAACATTCTCTCAGTCGGGCTCCTAAGTTCTAACTTCATTGTTGCGTTTACCGACGACATCCGTCCGCACAACGCATGTTTCCTAATGGAGAAAGGAACTTGGAAGATTTTGTGGGAAACTCAGAAGAAGAATGGATTGTACACTCTCGACATGAACAATTCAAAATCAAACATGTCTTTGACAACAGTCGCTATGAACGTCAACAAGAATCCTGCCCTGGAGTGGCATGGGAAGACTGGCCACCTTGGCATTAACCGCTACATCAAGCTTTCTCATGCAGTCGAATCTGTTCCGTTCTTTGAAAAATCCATCCTTCAGCAACTCGATTGCGTCCCTTGCTTAAAAGGGAAAGCTCATCGTGCTCCTTTGTCTAAAAGTGGATTCATCACAAAACAGCCACTGGAGTTGATTCACATTGACATTTCAGGTCCTGTAACTCCAAGTGTCGCTGGGAACTCCTACACACTTGCAATACTGGACGACTACACTGGTAAGTCTGATGCCCTCATGCTCATGACAAAGAATGAGACATATAGACATCTCGAATGGTACCGCAACCGCTCACAGACTGAGTTTAACGACCAGCTTCGGCTTCAGAACATTAAGCTGGATCGGGCTGGGGAGAACAAAGGGGAAGACGTCAAGAAGTTCAGTCACCATTACGGCATCAAGCTTGACTACTCTCCTGCCTACGCTTCTGAAAGCAACGGATCTGCAGAACGACTTATCCAAGAACACTGGGTAAGAGCAAGAGTTCTTCTCTTTGCGAGTGACCTACCGCTCAAGCTATGGGGAGAGGCCATAAATCATGGCAACTGGCTCCGCAATCGCGCCCCCTCTGAGCGCATCAAAGGTGAAATTCCCATTCTGGCTTGGAACCCTAATACTCGGATCGACTTCACAATGGTTCCGGAATTTGGGCAGAAAGGACATGCGTTCATCTATAGACCAAAAACCACTCGCCAGAAGAAGCTTCTTCCTCGCACCGTGTTTGGACACTTCGTGGGTATGGAAAGTGAAGTCACTCTATTTCGCATCTTCGTTCCGTCCACGCAGAAGATAATCATCACGCGTGCACAAGACTTCCATCATGACAACTCGGAGCATCTACCGAGTATGTCGACATTTATGGATGGTATCTCCCGTGAAATGGAACTCGATGCCTTCGGACAACCAACATTTCCAGACGAAGAGCCGGCTCCCAGTATTGAAGGCGAATACGATGGGGAAGAGCAGTTGATATCTGTACTCACTGCAGCCTTAACACATCACCCTACAGTGTTTGTGTCGAAGAAAACTATTCGCGATCCGCTTCTTCCGCGTTCTTTCTAACGCGCCTGTGAAGACCCAAACTGGGCTGCCGCCATTGACAGAGAGTTCGATGCTCTTGTCGAACGTCGGACATGGATGCTTATCCCTCGGACTGTAGATATGCATCCAGTCCCATTCACTTGGGTATTCAGACTCAAGCCGCTTGACGACGTTGGGAATGTCCTTCACAAAGCTCGGTGCTGTGTACGTGGTGATCAGCAGAAGCCATTCACTGACTACGATCCAGACAACACCTACGCTCCAGTGGCCACACACGAAACGCTTCGCATCTTGCTGGCGTTCGCAAGTAGTCACAACCTGGAGCTTGAAGGCGCAGACATTTCTAATGCCTATCTCTACGGCAAACTTGACATTCCAGTTATTATGGAACAGCCCACGGATTCAAGTCGGCTTCAAAGGAACCCTGGTCATGTTGCTGAAGTACATGGTTCCATGTATGGAACCAAGCAAGCCGGAAAGATATGGGGTTCTCTACTGGAGACTTGTCTGAACTCTTGGAAGTTCAACACCTCGCGATACGACGCTCGACTCTACTTCTTCCGCAAAGGCAACGAGTTTGTCATTGTCGCTATTGTGGTCGATGACATAGCATTTGCCTCCAATAGCACGCACTTGATGTCATGGTTCAAGGAAAGATTGTCGGCTCAGTTCAACGTTAAGTTGTTCGGTACACTTTCTTCCTTTATTGGATGGCAGATCTCCAAAGAACCCGACCACATCAAGGTCCATCAGACGCGCTATGCTGAGTCACTCCTACTGACTCACGGACTTGATCAAGCCAACTCGGTCTGGACTCCTCTGCCTTTGAATGCGGACCTGCTCCCTGCACATCGAGGTGAACACTTGCTGTCGCAAAAGGAGCACTCTCAGTACCGCAGAATCATCGGTGGTCTCAACTACTTGGCAGTTTGCACCCGTCCAGACCTTTCATTCCCAATATCTGTCTTAGCCCGCCATTTACATGCATCTACCCCCCGACACATGTCGTACTTGAAACGTGTCTTGAGATATGTGTCTGGTACATTGGACTATGGGCTACATTTCCGACGCAATTGCAACTTCAACCCAGACTCTATTGTTGCTTGCGTTGATGCCGATTGGGGAGGATGCAAAGACACGAGGAGGTCAACAACTGGATTCATTATCGCCATCAACAAAGCACCAGTTTATTGGAGAAGCAAACGTCAAACAGTCATCTCCTTGTCCTCCGCTGAAGCCGAGTACATTGCTCTCTCCTCTTGCACTAAGGAATTATCATGGCTTCGAAAGCTGTTCTGGGAATTCGCTCATGCATTGCAATGGAATGATAAGGAAGCGTTTGTCGCAAGTAATGTCATGATTTACAGTACTGCAGCTCAATCTCTCGCTACGAATTCTCAAGTCTCTGCAAAGAATAAGCACATCGACTTAAAGATTCACCATGTCCGTGAACTTATTGAGAATTCTGTGGTTCAGCTGACTCATGTGAGCTCTGAGAATCAACCTGCAGATTTATTGACAAAGATAATGTCACCTCAGACATTAGGTCAAATGGTTGACCTAATTCATCTTGAGAAGTTTTAAGGTACTAAAAGCGCTACTCCAAGGGACGGTACACACTCAACTAATCGGTATGTTTCAATATCCACTGCGTTTTACGTCTAACAGTTTCTTTGTTTTGCGTCTTTTTATTTTCTACCAGATGTGTGTGATACCGTCCTGCTCGATTTACCTTCTCCGTTTTTCCTGCAAAGGTTTTGGGAGTTTACTGGTTTTTTGTCAAAAGAGTAGTTGCTACGTTTTGGTCACGTCGAGGAAAGAGTTTTCTGTGTAATGTGCCCTGTGTTCTGTGGGAAGTGTGCACAATGCTGTGTCGCTTTTTCAACTGCAGAAGTTGTACTGCGTGAGTGAGCATACAAAACAAATTGGTCGATGAACAAAGGTGTTGTTAAGTCTTTGATCTATGTTTGACAAAGCCACAGGAAGATGGTGCAAGGGTCCGGAAGTAGTTTTACATCAAAAAGTTGTGATGTGGTTCAGTTGAACGGAATATGTCTTCCGAAGGACGGTGCCAAGATAGGCATATCATAGGGTCTTTGGCCATGAGGTGGCGAAAGCCATTTCGTCCAATAAGAACGCTCCGGACCGCCGCCGTCCATACTTGGACGGCTGGCATTGGGCGACGAATGTAGTCGGACCAAAAGGGAGAATTTTGTATGCGCACCATCGTAGATTTAACTATTAATTAGTAATCTACACACGACGGCGGCGCGGTATCGCGCCCACCAGTCTCGGACTGGATGACATAAAGTTGTGTGACCGGGGGCAGCTCGCCCCCTCACACCGGAGAAGACACACTCTCGATCACGTTTATTGCTCACCTCGTTCATTGCCCCCCCCCCCGCCCCAGGTGATCACATTGCCCCTTCCACCCCCCCCCCGCAGGTGATTTAAATATGCCTTACCTCCAGAACGTCACACTCGCGCACGAGGGTAACTGACGGAACGGAAGTCACGGAAAGAGTTCGTCACACAAAGAGTTCGCGGTGCCAGCACCCGAGCACCCGGACATTTGGCATGAATGGATTGGTTGAACGGGAGTAAAAGCATTTCCAATAATTTTTTCAACCAATACATTGACGAGCTTGCAGGCCTGCTGTACGACCGCGAAGTTCTACGACAGCCGCTTCGCGCCCAACGCTCTCGTCGACAGCACCCCCGTCCGTTGTTGGATATCGCTAAAGCTCATCCTTTCTACGATCTTCCGCTACGTTCCTTTCCTTACGGCTCTGTCCGATATCGCTACTACATATACTGTGCACATCCCTCTCCACCTGTCTCCTGGCCAGGGGGCACTCCCTTTTATCACACGCTTCAGCTGGCTCTGCTTCCCCGCCAGCAAGGTACGTCGCCCCCCCCGCGCCCCATGCGCGCGTGCCCTGCCCCGTCCCGTCCCGCTTGTAGTGCCCCTGGCTCACGCGCGCGCTTCGTCCCCTCCCCCCCCCTCCCACCCCACTCCGCGCAGCTGCACAGCGGCGCGCTGCTCGCAGATATGCGCGCGCGCAGGCCCGACTTCCTCCTACTGGCCGGCGCGCTGCACCTGCGGCGGTCGGCGGCCACGCTCGTGGCGTGGGACGCGGTGCTGCGGCGCGCGCTCGGCGCGGCGCTCCCGCGACGCATGTGGGTGTTCCTCACCGGGCCGGGCGTGACGGTGGTGCGCGGCGGCGTCGCGGACAACCTCTACTTCAAGGAGGACGTCGCGGGCGCGCTCGACGCCATCCCGCACGCGGACAGGCCCCTCACCTTCTACGTCCTCGAGCCCGCCGGCTGGCGCAAGCGCGCCGTCAAGAAGGTCGCCCGACGCAGCGCGTTCCACGCATGCCAGAGTAGACCGCTCGAACCCGTGCGCCTGCACGCGTGAGGGCGCCGCCGGAGGCGCTGTTGGCAGCGGGCTTCACATCTGCATGCACATGCTTTCGTTGCTGCAGCTCGGTACGGCGAGTATTAAAGCGGTGAGCGCCTCGCATTGTACCGTTTAAAGCTTCTGCGGTGCGACCCTCCCGCGGGGGGGGGGGGACCGCGGAAGTTCGAAAGTTGCACAATGGCCAACGGTGTCGTTTTCTATTCTAATTCGCCCGATTTTATTCGGTTTTAAATAGGGTGGTTAAGAAATGGGTTCCAGACATATCTAAACACAAGCAGGAAGAACAAGCAATTCTCACCAAGTTCTTTCTGGCCCCAAGTCAGAAGTCAAGTACGGTGGCGCGGGTATCATTTTCTTTCTTGTCAGGGAAGTCAAGAATAAAATAGGTCGAATACTGTCCTCGTCCTCATATGAGGACAAATGTCCTCACATGAGGACAGTGGTCCGATAGACACTAGCCTAACAAGGCGACCCTCCCCCCTGGAATACAGAAGACGGGTTCGTGGAGACGGAAGGAAGCCGGATCAAACGCATCCAAAATCTTGACGCAGCTGCCAAACAAAGCGAACGCCATTTATCCATGCCCAAACGATGCTGGTCAGCTACAATCGTATTTTAGCAAATCTCGTGGAAAACCGATACAAAACTCGATGCACGTCCAAGAAAACATTTTCAAACCAAATGTGTGTGCCGAGGTCGGGGCATTGCATCAAGAAATTGAAACAGAAAAATATACCTACACATTCAGCTCACAGACATGACGTCTGAACGTCTCGTTGCCTAGACTGTGCTCGACGGAAGTGACTCGGCGTTTGACGGAAGAAATGGTCTCTTCTAAAGTGAAGGACACACCTGTACTTGCATCCTCCGCCTCTGTCAAATGCGCCATATGCAGCGGAAGGTCATGGTTGTCTGGCGAGGTCGAGGAGCGAAGGAGGTCTGTGGGACAATTGCAACAACAATCAATGACCCATCGGACGAGGTAGATGACGTTGACAATTACGAACATACACAAGGCGAGAAAGGAATAGTTCGATTGCCACGGTAGCTCGTGATTGGGGTCAGCAGTCGGCAGGGCTGGAAGGTTAGGCGGTGCGGGTGAGGGCAGCGGCATGGCTTTGGACGAGTGTGCGGTGAGCAAGAGTGTGAGGGTTGAGGCGAGGAGAAAGCAGGTGCGGGCGAGGGGACGGGACGTGGGGTTCGTGCAGTCGAACATGGCAAACAAAGGCGATGTTCAGTCAGTGGATCGTGCTGGTTATCGGTTGAGGTTGGACCAGATGTATCGAGGACGATGAAGATGACCGACTGAAGACTGAAAAGAAGGAAGGAACTACATTGCTCCGGGTGATTTAAATATGACGAGTGGGACGAGTGATTTTGGGTGGGGCGGGTGATTCGGGTGGGAGTGGGGAAGGGCGGCGGTGTCATGTTTCGGGGAGGTAAGGAAAGCGGCATGTATCCAAGGGTAGCGAGCGCACCGCACGGACAGTAAAGTGAGCCGGCACTGCCGTCAGGCGGCAATGAGCGCACGTGGCGGAAATGCGCGCAGGTGGCCAATACAATGCGTCCAGGTGGCCGCAATGCGCCCAGTTGACTGTGGTGATTCCTTCATATGACTCCCAGTCATTCCTCTCTCACGTCGTTGGCCAACGGCACGGGTGCCGTTTGGTAAGGACGTGAAGGACGACGCCTCTCTCACGTCGTTGGCCAACGGCACGGGTGCCGTTTGGTAAGGACGTGAGAGAGGAATGACTGGGAGTCATATGAAGGAATCACCACATTGACCAAGGCGTCCAGGTGGCAGCAATGCGCCCAGTTGACCAAGGCGCCCAGTTGGCTGCAATGCCCGCCGGTGGGCCCTTTTGACGCGATGCCCGCCGGTGGGCCCGGCCCTTCTGCGCCAGAACGGCCCAGAACGGCCGTGTGGTAACCACATGGACCTTGTACCCAAGGTCCAATTTGCGCTATTATTGTGCTCTTTGAAAAGAGCACACACAAAAAATCATCCACAAAATAACACCCTCCGCCGTGGATGGCGGAGGGTGTTATTTTGTGGATGATTTTGCTAGTCAAGTGTCTAGAGCTAGGCGCGCACACCATCGTCGTCATCCAGCCGTCCTACCCGCGCCGTCGTCTTCGGCGCCGCCGCCGCGCACCCCCGCCGCCACGCGCGCCGCCGCAAACACGCGCGCCGTCGTATACTGTACATCATCCCCTGCACACCCGCCCCGCCGCGTGCACCCCGCCCCCGCCGCCGACGTGACGAGACCTCCGCCCCCCAGCTCCTGCTTTCGCTATCCCTGCGCTTGCTTAGGCCCGTGCTGCGCCCCTTTCTCCCCCGTCTCTTCCCTCCCGTATGATCCCGGGCAACCTCTCCTGCCCTACTTCTGACTTCCCCTCCCCCTACACCCCCTCCTGCCTCATCTGACCGCCCTACGCTCCGCCCTCTCCTTATGCTGCGCGTCCCCTCTTCCCCGCCTGCCCGCCTCTTCTTGACCAAGCCGCCCCCTCGGCCGACCCCAATGCCCTGCTCAAACGCCCCCCTCTCCATCTCCGCCATCTCTGCCACCCTCGCCTCGGCCCGCCGTCTCCGTACTCCCTCCTTCCCGTCCATCGCGGTCCGGCTCCCGCACCCCCCTCACCACCGTGAGTCAACCTTCCCTCTCGGCCGCTGCGACGCCCTCGTCCCAGCAGTCCACACTCGCTCCCAGCCCGCCTTCCTCCTCCTCTCCCTCCCCTATCTCTCCCCTCCGTTTGCTACCTCCTTCTTTGCCCGTTCCGCGCCGCCCAGATCAACATGGCAAAATTCTACACAATACTCGTTGCTACACACGTATTGCCACGGGACAGAGATAATTCAGGGTTTACGTCTGGAAGAATTCTGCAATTTTCTTGTGAGATATCGTGGAAGCGGAGGGAAGCCGGATCAAACGTATCCAAAATCTCGACGCAGCTGCCAACCAAAGCGAACGCCACTTATCCATGCCCAAACGATACTGGTCAGCTAACAACGTATTTAGCAAGTCTCGTGGAGAACCAACACATAACTCTACGCACGTCCCAAAAAACATTTACAAGGGATGATGGGTGTACTGGGGTCGGGGCATAGCATCAACAAAAAGAAACAAAAAATAGACCTACTCATTGAGCTCACGGACATGACGTCTGAACGTCTCGTTGCCTAGACTGTGCTCGACGGAAGTGACTCGGCGGTTGATGGAAGAAAGGGTCTCTTCGACAATGGAGTGCGCACCTCTACTGGCATCCTCCGCCCTTGTCGAATGCGCCAAAGCCAGCGGAAGGACGTGGTTGTCTGGCGAGGTTGAGGAGTGAAGGAGGTCCGTGGGACAATTGCAACACCAATCAATGACCCATCGGACGAGGTAGACGACGTTGACAATTACGACCATACACAAGGCGAGAAAGGAATAGTTGGATTCCCACGGTAGGTCGTGATTGGGGTCGGCAGTCGGCAGGGCTGGAAGGCTAGGCGGTGCGGGTGAGGGCAGCGGCATGGCTTCGGACGAGTGTGCGGTGAGCGAGAGTGTGAGAGTTGAGACGAGGAGAAAGCAGGTGCGGGCGAGGGGACGGGACGTGGGGTAAGTGCAGTCGAGCATGGCAAAGAAGGGTGGTGTTCAGTGGATGGATCGTGCTGGTTGTCGGTTAAGGTTGGACGAAGCGTGTCGATGACGGTGAGGATGACAGAGTGGAGACGGAGAAGAAGGAGGCAACTACATTGCTCTGGGGGATTTAAATAGGACGGGTGGGACGGGTGGTTCGGGTGGTTCGGGTGGGGGTGTTTGGTGCGGATGGGGCGGGAGAAAACTGGGGAGGGGAATCAATCCCCTCAGGGGATTTAGGGTCAATGGGGGGGGTAGTTCAATACGCGGACGCGCGGGTAGGACGCGTGTGGGTTGTCTCCCAGCTGCAAGGGATGAGACAAGGCGGCTCGAGGGTATGACAATCACCCGAGGCTTGCCGAAGTGCTGTAGTGCAGACAGAGCCGTGTGTCTGCTCGGGCGTGCAGACATCGTCCCATGTCAGATACGGTCGTGTTGTCCAATTGTATCTGCTTTTAGTGCGGCCAGAACGTTTTCTGACATACACCTATGTCCTCAACGAATGTACCCGGGAGACAAAACGGTGGAGCGGGCGCTATTTTAACGAATGGCGGTGGCTCGTGTTATGCCAGCAATGCGACCTGCTGAAGTATTGGCTCGTGCGAGCCAATTCAGAGAATGGATAACTGCGTATCATACCATTCCCATCGGCAGGCTGCGACTCCACATTCATTCATCGGCAGATACCCGACTCCTCTACGACTCCTTTAAACAACCAATCCCCCCATCCCTTTCCCAACGGCTACGTCCTATCCCCCTCCCACATCCCGCTCCTTGACACTCTCCTGCCCTCTCGCCCTTCATTTTTTCTCACTTGAATTCCCCCACTGCCCGTCCGCAAACCCGTCACCTGGTGACGGTCTTTGCGTCCACAACCCGCCTCGCTCACCCTTGTTCACGAAAACCACACACATGCCTCTCAGAAAAGCAAAGCGTACATTGCTGCAAGCGTATGACGCTGAAGAGAGAACAAAACTTGGACAATAATCAATCAATTGTAACGGATTTCTTCAAGTAAAACCGCGTTGTAAAACAGTGAAAAGTGATTTGCGAGATCCTCCCTTGAGTAGTGCAATACGCTAATAGTGCAGTATTCCACCGCGTGGCCCTCCTTCTGTTTACACCCCCTCTTCCGCCTGCTCCCTGTGATTCCCCGCAGCGACGGCACAACGAAGACACTGACCCGTCTGTGCTACCTGACGGGCTTCGCTTTACACTGGACGTATTCCAATCCAACCCAAATAAAATGCAGTGCCAGTCGAACACCTCCCTCTCCGTTTCACTTGCCCGCGTGCTGTGTTCACTGCGCACCACAATGCCGTGATGACGCGGGGGTGTGGGAGCAGCGACTGCAGGCTCACAATCAAGGTGTGGAGAGGAGTGGTGTAGTGCGGAGTGAGGATAGGCTGTACCGTTCTCGTTCTATTCGCTGTACTGGACTACTACTCACACCTTTTCATAAGCGCTTCCTCTTTAGATTGGCTTCCTCACAAAGACACCAATCATGGATTGGAAACGCCCCATGCCGCCGCCTTCTCGCAAGAGATTTGATGCCCATGTCACGGCCGAGAGACACTCGTGTGACGGCCAGGCTGCTGCGGCGCTCAGCCATGTACAGTAATGTGTTACAGTATGTGCGTGAAGATGCAAGATATGTGCGGTATGCTAGCTTCTGCTGTACATACGTTAAACTGCCAAACTCCGGCACACGTGCATCCGCTGCGCGTTTCGCTGACGTCTGTCCAAGGTTTGGACTGCAATGTGGTCTACTAGAGGGGTTTATGACGCCAGTTGGGACCGGTTATCCCGACGAACGTGGACTCAAGCGTGACCACAGGTCCGTACTCATGGTCTATGGCGGTCTGACAGGGGTGCTTTGTTATAATGTACGCCATACAATATATAAATATATAAATGGTACTCTCGGAAATTTCTTGTAGAGAAGTCAGACTCTCAACCACTCAAGCAACGGAGCAGCGAACATTCTTGGTACTGTAACATTACATGTTGGTTCCCGCATGCCGACAGCAGCGCCCAGAGACTGTAAGACACTCGAGTTTCTCATCCTGACACTGTTGTCACTTGTGTCTAGAAGCCCAGGTCGACTCGCTCTCTAGAACCAATCTTAAATTTGGCGTGTACGGTGGCAAGATATCGGCATTTACCGTGAAATGAACACAACAATTACCGAAAGGCAATTCAGGAGTTTGTTGTACGGTTGACATAACGCGATGCGTGTCGCACTCATATCTACAGTCTACACAGATTTTAGAGCAGTGCAGGTACCAGTCACTGCAGTGCAGATCTCGTCGTGCAGACCACGTATCGCATTGCTGTGCCCGAAGCAGAAACACTTTTCGACAGAGATGCAAACACATTGTAGTTACGTACCCTTCGAGTGCATACCCGCCTGCTGTATCTTTCAGGCTGAGTCTCTAGTGCGATGTCCTATGCCCTCCCTTAGGCCTCGACAGTTCATCGAAGGTCATATTGTGCAATATGCCGGTAGTCGCCAGTGCGGGCACAAGGATGGCCAGCCCAAACGCCTACATGTCAGCCAAGATATCATGACGTTTTCGACTACAAAATGACCGACAGAGAAGCGACAGGTGACGGTGAGTAGGAGATATCAGGAGCTCTCCAACGTGTTGCCCGGTAAGATCTATAAAGAATTGTTCCTTACGTAGTGTCAATAATACAAACCCTAACAAATCTAAATCATATATCCAGTGCAATATGGCAACTAGCCCTACACTCGGCTGTATTCTCTTGAAGGGGACGGGGTTGGAGCATTGTACCATTTCGCGCTTTTCGTTCAACGAAAGGAGCGTGAGGCATTAATTTCAAGGCATGTGCCGGACGCATTCACGCCTGCACATTTCTGATTGTTTCGTCGCTGCAGATATGGAAACGGGGTCCTTCAATTTTCGCAATCTGAGGAAGTTTCGCAATCCGAAGAGTCTTGGCAAGCTCTTCGGCCTGCGGAGCCTTTCATTGGACTAGGGTTTGCTCCTCCATCTGCCACTGGGGTACTGCCACGCATCACACGTGTACACTTGTCTAACTCAATGTGACCATCGCATGCTACCTTACCGCGTCTGGATTTTCTCAAAGTAGCCTTATAAGGCGACCCTCCCCCCTGGAATACAGAAGACGAGTTCGTGGAAGCGGAAGGAAGCCGGATCAAACGTATCCAAAATCTTGATGCAGCTGCCAACCAAACCGAACGCCATTTATCCATGCCCAAACAATACTCGTCAGTAACAACGTATTTAGCAAATCTCGTGGAAACCCGACACATAACTCTATGCACGTCCAAGAAAACATTTACAAAAGAGATGGGTGTGCTGGGGTCGGGGCATACCATCAACAAATTGAAACAAAAAAATAGACCTGCCCATTGAGCTCACGGACATGGCGTCTGAACGTCTCGTTCCCTAGACCCCGTGCTCGACGGAAGTGACTCGGCGGTTGACGGAAGAAACGGTCTCTTCGACAGTGGAGGACACACTTCTACTGGCCTCCGCCCTTGTCGAATGCGCCATAGCCGGCGGAAGGACGTGGTTGTCTGGCGAAGTTGAAGAGCGGAGGAGGTCGTGGTTGTCGTGGTTATCTGGCGAGGTTGAGGAGCGAAGGAGGTCTCTACTGGCATCCTCCGCCCTTGTCAAATGCGCCATATGCAGCGGAAGGACATGGTTGTCTGGCGAGGTCGCGGAGCGGAGGAGGTCTGTAGGACAATTGCGACACCAATCAATGACGCATCGGACGAGGTAGATGACGTTGACAATTACGAACATACACAAGGCGAGAAAGGAATAGTTCGATTGCCACGGTAGCTCGTGATTGGGGTCGGCCGTCGGCAGGGCTAGAAGGTTAGGCGGTACGGGTGAGGGTAACGGCATGGCTTCGGACGAGTGTGCGGTGAGCGAGAGTGTGAGGGTCAAGACGAAGAGAAAGCAGGTGCGGGCGAGGGGACGGGACGTGGGGTTAGTGTAGTCGAGCATGGCGAAGAAGGGTGGTGTTCAGTGGATGGATCGTGCTGGTTGTCGGTTAAAGGTTGGGCGAAGCGTGTCGAGGATAGTGAAGATGACAGAGTGGAGACGGAGAAGAAGGAGGCAGTGATTTAAATATGCCGGGAGGGGGATGCACGAGGCACTCGCGCATGACGATGGTGCGCGAGTGTGACGTTCTGGACGTAAGGCACCACCACGGGCGGGGGAGCGCCCCCGCCACGCACCACCACGGGCAGGGGGGCGCGCTCCCCGCCGTGGGCGTTCCGTCAGTTACCCTCGTGACGAGGGTAACTGACGGAACGGCCGTCACGGAAAGAGTTCGTCAGACAAAAAGTTCGCGGTGCAAGCACCCGAGCACCCGGACATTTGGCATGATCTAGCGGACGGACCGGAAGTCACGGAAAAAGTTCGTCACATCTAGCGGACGGACCGGAAGTCACGGAAAGAGTTCGTCAGACAAAAAGTTCGCGGTGCAAGCACCCGAGCACCCGGACATTTGGCATGATCTAGCGGACGGACCGGAAGTCACGGAAAAAGTTCGTCACATCTAGCGGACGGACCGGAAGTCACGGAAAGAGTTCGTCACACAAAGAGTTCGCGGTGCAAGCACCCGAGCACCCGGACATTTGGCATGATCTAGCGGACGGACCGGAAGTCACGGAAAAAGTTCGTCACATCTAGCGGACGGACCGGAAGTCACGGAAAGAGTTCGTCACACAAAGAGTTCGCGGTGCCAGCACCCGAGCACCCGGACATTTGGCATGAATGGATTGGTTGAACGGGAGTAAAAGCATTTCCAATAAGGGAGATTTTGCGTTTAGTGGGGCGATCGTGGTCTTTTTTGTGGCAAAAAGGGGGTGAAATGTGTCATCAGGAATAGAGACCACTGTGCTTACACAGTGGCTTTGTAATGCTATGTGACAGACTTGACTAAAAGGTCCAGCCGTCGTCTCGTTGAGTCGTCGACGGCTAGGCGTCTTACTCTCACAGATCATAAAATGGCTTTTCTTGTAGTGTTGAATAAAGCTGGCTCTGGCTCTGCTTCCCCGCCAGCAAGGTAAAGTTACGTCGCCCCCCCCGCGCCCCATGCGCGCGCGCCCTGCCCCGTCCCGGCCCGCTT
>NW_005179151.1:393407-405928 GCF_000350225.1 Chondrus crispus
CGCAGACATGCGCGCGCGCAGGCCCGACTTCCTCCTGCTGGCCGGCGCGCTGCACCTGCGGCGGTCGGCGGCCACGCTCGTGGCGTGGGACGCGGTGCTGCGGCGCGCGCTCGGCGCGGCGCTCCCGCGACGCATGTGGGTGTTCCTCACCGGGCCGGGCGTGACGGTGGTGCGCGGCGGCGTCGCGGACAACCTCTACTTCAAGGAGGACGTCGCGGGCGCGCTCGACGCCATCCCGCACGCGGACAGGCCCCTCACCTTCCACGTCCTCGAGCCCGCCGGCTGGCGCAAGCGCGCCGTCAAGAAGGTCGCCCGACGCAGCGCGTTCCACGCATGCCAGAGTAGACCGCTCGAACCCGTGCGCCTGCACGCGTGAGGGCGCCGCCGGAGGCGCTGTTGGCAGCGGGCTTCACATCTGCATGCACATGCTTTCGTTGCTGCAGCTCGGTACGACGAGTATTAAAGCGGTGAGCGCCTCGCATTGTACCGTTTAAAGCTTCTGCGGTGCGACCCCCCCGCGGGGGCGGGGACCGCGGAAGTTGGAAAGTTGCACAATGGCCAACAGTGTCATTTTCTATTCTAATTCGCCCGATTTTATTCGGTTTTAAATAAGGTGGTTAAGAAATGGTTTTCCAGACATATCTAAACACAAGCAGGAAGAACAAGCAATTCTCACAAAGTTCTTTCTGGCCCCAAGTCAGAATTCAAGTACGGTGGCGCGGGTATCTCTTTCTTTCTTGTCAAGGAAGCAGAAGTCAAGAATAAAATAGGTCGAATAATGTCCGCATTTGGGGACAATGGTCCGATAGACACTAGCCTAACAAGGCGACCCTCCCCCCTGGAATACAGAAGACGGGTTCGTGGAGACGGAAGGAAGCCGGATCAAACGCATCCAAAATCTTGACGCAGCTGCCAAACAAAGCGAACGCCATTTATCCATGCCCAAACGATGCTGGTCAGCTACAATCGTATTTTAGCAAATCTCGTGGAAAACCGATACAAAACTCGATGCACGTCCAAGAAAACATTTTCAAACCAAATGTGTGTGCCGAGGTCGGGGCATTGCATCAAGAAATTGAAACAGAAAAATAGACCTACACATTCAGCTCACAGACATGACGTCTGAACGTCTCGTTGCCTAGACTGTGCTCGACGGAAGTGACTCGGCGTTTGACGGAAGAAATGGTCTCTTCTAAAGTGAAGGACACACCTCTACTTGCATCCTCCGCCTCTGTCAAATGCGCTATATGCAGCGGAAGGTCATGGTTGTCTGGCGAGGTCGAGGAGCGAAGGAGGTCTGTGGGACAATTGCAACAACAATCAATGACCCATCGGACGAGGTAGATGACGTTGACAATTACGAACATACACAAGGCGAGAAAGGAATAGTTCGATTGCCACGGTAGCTCGTGATTGGGGTCAGCAGTCGGCAGGGCTGGAAGGTTAGGCGGTACGGGTGAGGGCAACGGCATGGCTTCGGACGAGTGTGCGGTGAGCGAGAGTGTTAGAGTTGCGGCGAGGAGAAAACTGGAGCGGACGAGGCAACGGGACGTGGAGTTAGTGCAGTCGATCATGGCAAACAAGGGTGGTGTTCAGTCAGTGGGTCGTGCGTGTTGTTGGTTAAGGTTGGACGAGATGTATCGAGGGCGGTGAGGATAGCAGAGTGGAGACGGAAAAGAAGGAATCAACTGCATTGCTCCGGGTAATTTAAATAGGACGGGTGGGGATGGTGGGGATGGTGGGGATGGTGGGGAGGGTGCGGAGGGGTGGAAAGGGGGGCGTCGTGTTTCGAGGAGGTAAGGCAAGCGGCAGGTATCCAAGAGTAACGTGCGCAGCGCAAGGACCCGCAAGGACAGTAAAGTGAGCCGGCACTGCCGTCAGGCGGCAATGAGCGCACGTGGCGGAAATGCGCGCAGGTGGCCAATACAATGCGTCCAGGTGGCCGCAATGCGCCCAGTTGACCAAGGCGTCCAGGTGGCAGCAATGCGCCCAGTTGACCAAGGCGCCCAGATGCCCGCCGGTGGGCCCTTTTGTGTGATGCCAAGAACTGGTCCGATGCCTCCGACCACCGTAGGTGGCGGAGGCGACCACGACTTTATTCAGTTTGCTATGGTAGACCTAAATGGCTGTATGCCTTATCTGTGAGGGCTGCCTTATCTGGATGGAACCATGTGATTTTTGTTTTGGTGGCGCGTTGGCCGAGCGTCGAACTTGGTTCTGGATGGAACCACACTCCCCCCGACGCGAGGGCAGCGTGTCCTGTATGTCTCTTAGGGCGATGTTCTTCTTGTGTGCGCGGTAGAGTGTTGTTTTGAGGGATTTGGTGAGGATGTCGGCGTATTGTTCGATGGATGGTATCCGCCGGATGTTCAATTTTCCCTGTTGTACTGTGTCGTGGAGATAGTGATATCTCACGTCGATGCACTTCCTCCTTTTCGTCGCGCCCATGCTCTTCGCCATTTGCACCGCTGCTGTGTTGTCCACATGCAGGGTGGGGGTGCTGGTGGGGAGTTGTATTTCGCGGATGAGGTTGTGTAGCCAGAGTGTGAGGGCCGTTGTCTCGGATGCGGCGATATACTCCACCTCGCAAGTGCTTTTTGGGACGACGGGCTGTTGCTTCGCAAGCCGCTGTACTGGTGCTCCATTGATGAGCGTTACCATGCCGCTGATTGATTTTCGGCTTGTGGCGTCGTTCGCATAGTCGGCGTCCGAGTATGCGCAGATGGTGATTGTGCGGGTTTTTCCGGCTGGCATGAGAATGCCTTCGTCTCGAGTACTGTGGAGGTACTGTGCGAGTCGTTGCAGCAGATTCCAGTGGCGCTGTGTCGGTTTCTTCAACGCGCGGGCGAGCGTGGTCGCTGCGAACGCTATGTCCGGGCGTGCGCTGTCCGCTATGTATCTTATTTCGCCTACTGCTTTGCCATATATCGTGGCAATGTCAGCTCGCTTTTCCTCTTCGTCGGTAGGCGGATCCATTTTTATGCCGTCGAGATATGGGGTGGTCCGCTTGTTGCATCCTGTCTGCGCTAGGAGTGTGACCACGCTGTCGATGTGCGACGGTTGGGAGATGTGTATTCCCTGAGTTGTGTACCTTATTTTCCAGTTGAGGTACGAGGTCGGGCGTCCCATTCTTTTCACTGTATATTTTTTTTGGAGTGTGTGGTACAGTGAGCCGATCATGGATTTTGTGGTGGCGATTGGTAAAAAGTCGTCCATGCTGATGCCAACTATCAGCGTGTCCTTCCCTTCTGTTTTCGTGAAGAAGGACGTGTCTGAGCGCATTTGTTTGTACCCGTGACTCTTGAGGTGTGCGTGCAGTTTGGTGCTGTATATGTTGGCGGCGGCGGGTCTGCCGTATACATTGCCTTTTAGTTGCCCGTGCGTGGCTGCGTGCTTGAAAGATCCGTCGAACCTCCTTGGTTGCCATACGAACACTTTCCGTTTGTGTTGGTATGCCTCGTGGAGGTACGCTCCCGATATGTCGAAATGTTCTATCTCCATGTTGCAGGACGCAGCGATGGCGAAAAGGGTGCGGATCGTACTTCTGTCAGCCATGTACGTCGCTGTCTTCTCCGGATCGTAATGAGTGTGTGGAGACATTCTGTCTCCGCGGATCGAGCACCGTGCTTTGTGTTTGGTGCCTGTGTGATCCCTCTTGTAACGATATGTCATCGTCGTCGGGATGATGTCCCGTCTGTTGGTGCTGTCTGTCTGCGATCGCCAGTCAATTGCCTTCATCTTGTCAAGCTGGTTGAGTTCGGTGTCGTGTGCGTCTGCCCATTTTTTGGCGTCTGGGTATTGGCGCGCTTGCTTGAGAGTTTTGGGAGGGGCAGTCGCGTTGGTGACAGTCTTCGGGATGCGTGCTGCTCTTTGCGATTTTTTCTTCGGCGTGCTCTGTGTTTTGTACACTGCCGTGGTGTTTTGGCAGGGATCTTGCTGCCGGTGGTAGGCTCTGAAGTCCGCTGCTCGCATTTTGCTGTACCTTCGGGTTTGAAGGTTTTGGACACAGATATGTGTCTCGTCCAGTGCGTACATGTATCTCACTTGTGATGCCTTGCTGTGGAGTTTTGGCATGTTGGGTTTGAGAATGGGGGTATATCCCAGTTGTCCGAACGCTATAATTTTTTTGAGCTGTGGCTTTTGCTGATACCACAGCGTGTGAGGGATTCCTTTTACCCCGTGGTGGTAAGTTATGTTGTATTTAAATACAGCATCGCTCAAGGCGTCTTGCCAGTACACGTCGTGGAGTTTGCTGTGTGCGAGCGTGGCTCTCACTTTATCCATGAGTGTGCGATTGATGCGCTCGGCGAGAGCGTTCTCCTGCGGCGTGTATGGCGTCGTCGGTCGGTATTGGATTCCTCTGTGTTCGAGCTGCTTCTGCACTTGTTTGGCGAGGTACTCTTTCGCGTTGTCCGTCACGAGTAGTCTCGGCTGCTCTCCATTTTCCGTTGCTATCCTATCGATGGCTTGGATGATTGTGTGTGGAACTTGTGCCCTATTGTGGAGGCAGAAAACCCATACATGTCTCGTGTTCGTATCTATGACTGTGAGAAAGTAGCGACAGTTATGTTGGGACGGGGGGTGTATTGGACCGCAGACATCCGAGGAGAGACTCTCTCCTCTTTCTGCGTGGTGTGCCGTGCGTTTGTGTGGCCTCCTGGCTGTTTTTCCGTGTATGCACCCGGTGCATGTCATTTGTGCACTGGTGTCTGGTAGGCCTTTTGGCATTCCAGGGAGTAATTGGTGTCGTGACATGTGAGCTATTGTCTTTGGGTAGGCGTGGTTGAGGCGGATGTGCCATTCAGCCATTTGCTGTGCTGCCTCTGTGGGGGTTTGTTGTCTCGACGGTGTGCTGGGTGTGTTTCGCAGTGTCGGTGTTTGGCGTCGCGTGGTGTTGAATGGTAATTGATCGCTGCGTCGCCGTGTGAGGGGGGATGTGTGATTGGGGGTGCCTGCATTTTTTTTGGGTGCTGGTTTGGCACGGGTTTTGCTGGGCGTTGTTTTACGGTTGTATGTCCTTGCTCCTTTGGCGGTTGCTTGTTTTTGGAGGCGGTACTGACCGTTTTGAAAATATGCGGTGATTTTTGCTGGTGGCAAGCGCGTCGGTTTGTGAAGTGTGTCTTTGGTTCTGGAGAACGTCACGTGTCCGTGCGCTGCCAGGTCGTGGACTGATAGCAAATTTTCTTTGATGCTCGGCGCATGCACGGCTGGTACTCGTACGCTATTCCTCTTCTGTGTGATCTTAATTGTGCCAGTGTGCGTGATTGGGACGCGTTGGCCGGTTGCCGTGGTGGTTAGTGTACCGTTGCTGGGTCTCATACACGCGTGGGGCGTAGCGGTATGAGTTGGATTTGCTCCGGAGTCGATGATGAATTTTTGCGTACCTTCGCTCGTGTCGTTGCGTGTTTGCAGTTGCTCTTCGATCGCGTGTAAACGATCATGCAACTGGTGCATGATGTTTGTTTCGTCAGTCTGTGTGTCGTCGTTGTTGTGCGCTGCTTGCGCTTGTGCGTGGGATTGTTTCTGTTTGTACCTACGCGTGTAGCAGTTTGTTGTTTCGTGGCTGATGCTGCCGTGGATCGTGCACCATGGACCATTGTATGCTGTAGGTTTTGTGTAGTGAGGTTTGTTGCTCACTTTCCGCCTGGGTTGCATTCTGGTTGCGCGTTTGTGCCGTGCTGGTGCTGTTTGGTGGGTGTGTATCTGGGTGTGCAATAGCTGGACTTGCTGCACATGGTTGATAAACCCGTTGATGGTGAGGGGTGGGTTTCCTGTCATGATGATGGCGAGTTGTCCCATGTCTGGGTGCTGTGCCATTCCCTGTATCATGTACCTCACTGTGGTGCGTTCCACATTGATGTTTGGGAATTGCGCTACTTGCATCCTGTATCGGATCTCTCTGTGTTTTTCAACATAGTCGTTGAGCTCCTGTCCCTGTTGGTATCTCGTGTTGCGAGCTTCTGCATCGAGGAGCTCGTGGTTTTCCGTCGACGATGTGTCCACTGTAGATCTTATGATGTGGCAGATCGTTTGAGGTTCGTAACGTAAGATGTGGGGTGGCAGGATTTTGATGACTTCGTTGGTGAGACTTTGCATTATGGCTTTCCTGATCATGTCCGCTTTCTGTTGTTCTGGCGGTGCGTCCGTGTTCGGCTCTGTGGTCGTGCTCGGTGGTGTGGTGAGAAGGTGTGCTGCCTTGATCGTGCGAGCGTAGATCTCAAGTGCGTCGTACCAGTAAGTGTGATTACTTGCTGTGAGTCGGGGTAGTTGACCCGGGGCCGATGCTTGGTGATCTGTCATTGTTCCGTGGATTTAGAGAGCTGGGGACGAGGGTTAGTGTGTTGCGCGGGGTGGTGTTGGTCTCGCGCGTTTGTCGCAGTTGGGATCGGGGATCGTATGGTGCGGATCGGTAGTCAGTGGTAGTGTGTGGTGCCCATAACCTGTGATGCCAAGAACTGGTCCGATGCCTCCGACCACCGTAGGTGGCGGAGGCGACGGCGACTTTATTCAGTTTGCTATGGTAGACCTAAATGGCTGTATGCCTTATCTGTGAGGGCTGCCTTATCTGGATGGAACCACATTTTGGCCCAATGCCCGCCGGTGGGCCCGGCCGGCCCTTCTGCGCCAGAACGGCCCAGAACGGCCGTGTGGTAACCACATAGACCTTGTACCCAAGGTCCAATTTGTGCTATTATTGTGCTCTTTGAAAAGAGCACACACCAAAAATCATCCACAAAATAACACCCTCCGCCGTGGATGGCGGAGGGTGTTATTTTGTGGATGATTTTGCTAGTCAAGTGTCTAGAGCTAGGCGCGCACACCATCGTCGTCATCCAGCCGTCCTACCCGCGCCGTCGTCTTCGGCGCCGCCGCCGCGCACCCCCGCCGCCACGCGCGCCGCCGCAAACACGCGCGCCGTCGTATACTGTACATCATCCCCTGCACACCCGCCCCGCCGCGTGCACCCCGCCCCCGCCGCCGACGTGACGAGACCTCCGCCCCCCAGCTCCTGCTTTCGCTATCCCTGCGCTTGCTTAGGCCCGTGCTGCGCCCCTTTCTCCCCCGTCTCTTCCCTCCCGTATGATCCCGGGCAACCTCTCCTGCCCTACTTCTGACTTCCCCTCCCCCTACCCCCCCTCCTGCCTCATCTGACCGCCCTACGCTCCGCCCTCTCCTTATGCTGCGCGTCCCCTCTTCCCCGCCTGCCCCCCTCTTCTTGACCAAGCCGCCCCCTCGGCCGACCCCAATGCCCTGCTCAAACGCCCCCCTCTCCATCTCCGCCATCTCTGCCACCCTCGCCTCGGCCCGCCGTCTCCGTACTCCCTCCTTCCCGTCCATCGCGGTCCGGCTCCCGCACCCCCCTCACCACCGTGAGTCAACCTTCCCTCTCGTCCGCTGCGACGCCCTCGTCCCAGCAGTCCACGCTCGCTCCCAGCCCGCCTTCCTCCTCCTCTCCCTCCCCTATCTCTCCCCTCCGTTTGCTACCTCCTTCTTTGCCCGTTCCGCGCCGCCCAGATCAACACGGCAAAATTCTACACAATACTCGTTGCTACACACGTATTGCCACGGGACAGAGATAATTCAGGGTTTACGTCTGGAAGAATTCTGCAATTTTCTTGTGAGATATCGTGGAAGCGGAGGGAAGCCGGATCAAACGTATCCAAAATCTCGACGCAGCTGCCAACCAAAGCGAACGCCACTTATCCATGCCCAAACGATACTGGTCAGCTAACAACGTATTTAGCAAGTCTCGTGGAGAACCAACACATATCTCTACGCACGTCCCAGAAAACATTTACAAGGGATGATGGGGTGTACTGGGGTCGGGGCATAGCATCAACAAAAAGAAACAAAAAATATAGCTAGTCATTGAGCTCACGGACATGACGTCAGGACGTCGCGTTTCCCAGACTACGTGCTAGACGAAAGCATGACTCGACGGTTGACGGAAGAAAGGGTCTCTTCGACAATGGAGGACACAACTCTACTGGCATCTTCCGCCCTTGTCGAATGCGCCATAGCCAGCGGAAGGACGTGGTTGTCTGGCGAGGTTGAGGAGCGAAGGAGGTGCGTGGGACAGTGCAACACCAATCAATGACCCATCGGACGAGGTAAACGACGTTGACAAATACGAGCATTCACAAGGCGAGAAAGGAGTAGTTGGATCCCCACGGTACCTCGTGATTGGGGTCTGCAGTCGGCAGGGCTTGAAGGCTTGGCGGTGCGGGTAAGGGCAGCAGCATGGCTTCGGACGAGTGTGCGGTAAGCTAGAGTGTGAGGGTTGAGACGAGGAGAAAGCAGGTGCGGGCGAGGCGACGGGACGTGGAGTTAGTGCAGTCGAACATGGCAAACAAGGGTGGTGTTCAGTGGATGGATGGTGCTTGTTGTCGGTTGAGGTTGGACCAGTTGTATCGAGGGCGGTGAGGATGGCAGAGTGGAGACGGAAAAGAAGGAAGGAACTACATTGCTCCGGGTTTAAATAGGGGGGTGTGTGAGGTGAGTGAGGTGAGGTGGGGTGGGCCGGTGAAGGCGAGAATGAAGGCGAGAAGGGAGGTAGGCGAGAAGGGAGAGCGGGTACTAATTGGCGAAATGACCGTGGCACGGGTTGCCAGCAATGCGATTTGTTCAGGCGTAGATGCGCAGATGCGCAGTACCCTTGGTACTGTGTGAGCAACCCAGGAAAATTTAGGACAAAGTAGGGTTGCGAAAACGAAGGTAAACCTCACCTTGCTGTTTGGGAGCGATCTAGTTACATTCTCCCGTCTGAGTGACAGGGGCTCGTTCTCATAATATGATATTCATATTATGAAGACAGCTCTTTTTTTGCAAAAATATATAAATTAAATTGAACATTCAAAAAGTCACCTTGAGCACTATTTCCTTAACGTGCTTGTTTTCGGCAATAGCATCTTGCAGAACACCGGGATTGCAGCTTTGAATGCGCGTAAAGCTTAAGAATATAAATGCAGATTGAGCACCAAGTTGCCTTTTTCAACTGGTGTTTTTGGTTTCCAAGCTATTTTACATGCGGTTTTAGGGTGGTTTAAAAAGGCTTCTTTTCCAGACATATCTAAACACAAACAGGAAGAACAAGCAATTCTCACCAAGTTCTTTCTGGTCCCAAGTCAGAATTCAAGTACGGTGGAGCGGGTATCATTTTCTTTCTTGTCAGGGAAGTCAAGAATAAAATAGGTCGAATACTGTCCTCGTCCTCATATGAGGACAAATGTCCTCACATGAGGACAGTGGTCCGATAGACACTAGCCTAACAAGGCGACCCTCCCCCCTGGAATACAGAAGACGGGTTCGTGGAAACGGAAGGAAGCCGGATCAAACGCATCCAAAATCTTGACGCAGCTGCCAAACAAAGCGAACGCCATTTATCCATGCCCAAACGATGCTGGTCAGCTGACATCGTATTTTAGCAAATCTTGTGGAAAACCGATACAAAACTCGATGCACGTCCAAGAAAACATTTTCAAACCAAATGTGTGTGCCGAGGTCGGGGCATTGCATCAAGAAATTGAAACAAAAAAATAGACCTACACATTCAGCTCACAGACATGACGTCTGAACGTCTCGTTGCCTAGACTGTGCTCGACGGAAGTGACTCGGCGTTTGACGGAAGAAATGGTCTCTTCTAAAGTGAAGGACACACCTCTACTTGCATCCTCCGCCTCTGTCAAATGCGCCATATGCAGCGGAAGGTTATGGTTGTCTGGCGAGGTCGAGGAGCGAAGGAGGTCTGTGGGACAATTGCAACAACAATCAATGACCCATCGGACGAGGTAGATGACGTTGACAATTACGAACATACACAAGGCGAGAAAGGAATAGTTCGATTGCCACGGTAGCTCGTGATTGGGGTCGGCCGTCGGCAGGGCTGGAAGGTTAGGCGGTGCGGGTGAGGGTAACGGCATGGCTTCGGACGAGTGTGCGGTGAGCGAGAGTGTTAGAGTTGCGGCAAGGAGAAAACCGGAGCGGACGAGGCAACGGGACGTGGAGTTAGTGCAGTCGATCATGGCAAACAAGGGTGGTGTTCAGTCAGTGGGTCGTGCTGGTTATCGGTTGACGTTGGACCAGATATATCGAGGACGATGAAGATGACCGACTGAAGACTGAAAAGAAGGAAGGAACTACATTGCTCCGGGTGATTTAAATAGGACGAGTGGGACGAGTGATTTTGGGTGGGACTTGTGATTCGGGTGGGAGTGGGGAAAGGGGAGTGGGGAAAGGGGGTTGTGTCGGCAGGGGGGCGGAATGTGTCGTCGGGGGGCTGAATGTGTCGTCGGGGGGCTGAATGTGTCGTCGGGGGGCTGAATGTGTCGTCGGGGGGCTGAATGTGTCGAAGGGGGGTCCTCCTAATGCATGGCCATTGTTTCGCCCGCAGCACTTCTGCCCCTCTGCTGAGGGTTTAACCCCACCCTCGTCAAACAAGCTCTTTTGCATAACATTACGTTTGTCCCCGTTTTAATCCTGGCTGTCACGGTGCGTGTGTATGCGCCATGTGACCACCCCACGAGGGTGGGGTAAAACACTTGCAGGTGTGAGTTCACACCTGGTTCCAGATGCGCTCCCTAAACTTCTGGAAGTTTAGACGGGCTGCGTCGGGACATCCGTCAGCACAGTCGGTGCCAACGTGCCAACCCTCAAAAATACAGCAATTCCCTGTGGTATGATAAAATCATACCATGATACTATCATCCCATTCCCATCGGCAGGCTCGTGCGAGCCAATGCCCTGCGAGCCGTTACATTCTCATCCCATGTGGAACACATTCCGTCATTCGGAGAATGGCTCACTACTCCACACTCACCGCATTTTCCATCATCAATATCCGCTGCCCTGTTGGGGGTTAGTGGTCATATGTGACCACTAAAGAAACATCGACTTTTAATCACATTTTCAGGAAAAGCCCCGTCTTGGTAAATGTTGGAGATTCAAATGCGAGTATTTCATTGTTCTGGCCGTATTTTTAAGTAGCGAAATCGTGAAGATGACCGACTGAAGACTGAAAAAAAGGAAGCAACTACATTGCTCCGGGTTTAAATATGCGCGGAGTGGAGGTGAGGGAGGGTCTTAACTTGCCCGAGTTTGCTTTGCTTGCCCGAGTTTGCCGGTCATTTATTAATTTTTTAATGTAAGTACACGCCTTCCCCTTACGTTAGTAGTGGACAGGTGTCCTTTCCCTTACGTTAGTAGTGGACAGGTGTCCCAGAGCGACGATGCTGAGTTACAGAGGCATACAGCGCCATAAATTGCCAGAACACAACGGGGAGGACACTGTGGGTTCTACAAATTCGCTCCGAGGACGCATCGACAGGGACGTGACATGCTGCAGCGTCAAACAACTTCGCCCCAGGGACGCGTCGACATGGACGCGAGACGCTGCAGCGTCGCTCGCTTCCGACCCAGAACGTGGCCATTGCGGGTGATCCCGGATCACCGGGATAAATAACTGATCTCACCCCTACTTCTCTCCTTACTCCGCGGGATAGCGTATCTATCGCCGGCGCTGTGTGGTCAAAAAACGGATCTACAACCACTGCCCAGTATCGCCGTTCGCCTCCCCTCCTTTCTTCTCAATCTAATCAATCCTACGCAATGCACGGCAATAGAATCATCACTGCTACGACTGCACTAACCGCAACCGCAGCTCTATTCTCCCTCCTTTCATTGCACCGAGCTATTTCAAACTATCCTCCACCCCGAAAATTCACAAAGCCCTTAGATCTCCGACGGGGATGGACCTTTGTCAGAGCCAACAGGATTTTTAACGACAAAGAATTCAGTCGTACATACCGTATGAAGGGGGGGATAATATTTGGTCAGAAGCGCCCGCCGCAGACGAGGAAGCAATAGTGAGAGACTTTGCGTTGGTGGCCCCTGTCTTCCGAATGGTGGGAGTCGGAGAGATGCGCCAGAGGCGCGGAGAACGGCGCACGTGGCATTGAGGTGTGGAAGCCATTTTCAGGAAAGTAGTAGGCAGAGAGGTGCTTCGTAGAGTTGGGTTGTCTTTGCGAGATGGCAGGTGCATAGATTTTTGCAAAGGGGGAGTTGAGGATGTTTTCGGGAAGGGGCAAGCACTGCGTCCACCGGAGCACAGCGTCCAAATTCGAAAGTTACAAACTTACAAAAGTAGCCAATATATGATTGACATTTGTCATTACACACTGACATAACTTCAGCTTGCAGTGTAGGGTCGTACTTAGTTTCAAATCATATATTAACGCCCAGTAGCCAATAGTAGTGCAAATCATGGCTCGGGGCAAGCAAACCCGGGCAAACTCGGGCAAGTTAAGACCCTCCCTGAGGTGAGGGGTTGGTGAGTTGCGGCAACGGTTTTTACCACAGTTCACTACAGCCCGTGTTGGCAGCAATGGGATTCGTTCAGTAAGCCCAGGATCACGCCTTCGCGTTCCTCTACCCGCCCTACTCCTCCCCCATCGCCTCCAACCAACCCTCAGACTAACCCTCAGACCAACCGCCAGACCAACCCCCCCCCCCCCCGGGGGGGGGGG